>NC_038256.2:10200524-10204840 GCF_000004515.6 Glycine max | reverse complement strand
GAAAAAGAAATGCTCCTGTTTTCTTCAAACGGCAAGCAGCATTCCGGGCCGAGCAAGAAATGGGAATCGGCCTAGATGAATATAAATTATTGTCATATTGATCTTAAAACATCATTACTTAATGTACTATCACAAAATACACGCAACAAGTTATTTGACACTCCATCACACACGTTAGTCCTGACATAAGAGTACACGCTCAAGCCTTAAAAGTCGAATTCTCCATGGACAAGTTATCTCTAACTTCTTACTATTTGAATATATATCATCTCTTTATCATGTGGCAGGTAAGTAATTATCTCTAAGGTATGTAATTATTTCTAAGCTACCAATTATATGTAACATTATGTATAAGCCACCATTATCTACAGGCTATTATCTACAAGTCGATAATTATCTACAAAAGCTATTACGTCACCGTAACAGTCCCCACAAATAAGGACCCACAATTCCCACCCTATGCTATAAGTACTAGGTTCCCTCGTACTCTTTACACATTCATTCATACTCTTGAGACGCATATACATTCGCTCATTCATACTCTCTTAACTCACATACTTACTTGAGCGTCTGAATCCTTTGTTATGCAGGTCCCCCCTTTTGTTCTCTTAACAAAGGCCATTCATCGTCCGACGTGCAAAGTCTTGGAGCCCACCTTGGCCACGTCCACCCTAACGTATCCCAGCTCTGAATTTTAGTAAGTACATTTAGCACCAACCATTGTAACGACCTGCCTCGTCGTTATGATATCACTACTCTAAAATGTGACATTTCAGTTTTAAGTGAAAGGTCCATTAATTTGATAACAAAACAAAACTCTCTCAAAATAAATTTCAACGTTATCACATCAGCTTGGTGGCTCCAACAAAAAAATCTCCCTTCAGCATCACCTACTACTGCTTATTTGCTCCTACGAACGAAAGTTCGATATCATTATAGGTACCAACCACGATACAAAATTGCAATGGTGAGTTTATTATAAAAGATCAACAAACACTAGATGGCAATGGTTAGCAAGAAAACAATAACAATAACCACAATCATTCTCAATAATCCATCAATTCAATATACACTTAACAAACTAGTCATAAAATTTTTCCGCAATTCAAATTAATTATGCTTAGAATGATGCATGCACTGAACTCAACTATCAAATGCAATGTAGTACAATTCGTTAGGAAATAGCCTAAGTGTAACACCCTGATATATATATATATATATATATATATATATATATATATATATATATATATATATATATATAAGTAATTATGTTTGATGTTTGATTATTTTTTGCATTATTTTCATCCGTAATAATTTTAAAGAAGGTTAATTTAGTTAATAGAGGGGTGTGGATAGATAAGGATATAGCTTCTCAAAGAAGCCACGAGGAAGCTTCTTGAGGAAGCCTCTTAATGAAGCTTCTAGAGAAAGATACATGAAGCTGCCTCGGTAAAAACGCTGCCCAGCCTCGTTAACCGTTGGATCTTCCCGAAATTTGTTCTGTAACTTCACAAGACACTTGTCCATGATCTGACCGTTGATATCTTTAAGAAGATATCTGGAGTGTGCTAGACGCTTCCGTTCCCGAGAGCATTTCTTATTTAAGCATTTCAGCCCTTGCTTTCGTGTAGCTTAGGAAAAACGTCATTTCTTCTTTCTTTCTTCCAAAGCCATTTCTAAAGTTCCAAGCACTTTCTCCATCACCCAAAGCCACCATTAGCCACCACAAACCATCATTTTTCTCCATTGAAAACCCACACCGAGAGGAACCCTTCAACCGAAGCGGAATCTTCCAACTTGGCTTGCAGTTTCGGTAGAGAATGAAAACCCTAATCTGACCTTTCGTTTTCTTTCAAGAGGCTTGTGTGGAATCGACGAGCAAGGACAAAAAGGAATCTTCAAGTGACGCGACGTGGAATCCGCGGGGTAGCTCACGATAGGTAAGGGGAGTTTATTATAAAATTTACCGTTTTAACACCATAGTTAGGGACAGGGAACCTAGCTATGAGGATATCTGCCTGTCCCTGTTGCATGCTGATTTTTCTTCAAAGAAAATTACGTTTTAACTAATAGGATGCGATATGTATGTATGTATTGTGATGAATGATATTGTTTTGGTTGTTTGAAATGTGTTGTTTGAAGACCGTGCATGTGGAAATGATATTGTTGTGTTTGTTTGAATTGTTGTTGATGTTGCTATTGAGGAATTTAATTTATATGTGATGATAATGATAATTATGATGATATTGATTTGAGATGAGATGATATTTATGTTGTCAATGACATGGAAATGGAATGTTGATTGATGTTGGAAATGCATTGGCATGTGCATGTTGTGTATGTTCGTGGGGGGCATTATGCACTGACCTTCCAGGGTCTTTGGCACTAGCTTTTGGCCACGATCATACGTCGTATGTAGTGTATGTCATAGGGGGTAGAGTGCACTGACCTTGTCGGATGGCCCAGACGTGGGTAACTAGCGTGGTTAGAGAATCTAAGCATTTCTGAGGGGATGTTTAGGTGCTTTAATTGGTCCATGGTCTTTGGCACTTACTTTTGGTCGTGATCATAGCTCATACGACACAGGAAATAGAGTAACTGTGGCCAAGTGTACTTTGTACTAGGGGGCTTGTCACCTAGTAGGGAACACCTTTGGGCTCCCAGGCTAATCACCTATGGGAGGGGGGCTGTTACGTGCACAACCGGGTGGTCTCGACAAACTCAGCACAGTTCCCTAAGTGAGAGTGTCGTGTGGACACGCTTAGGCTATTTCCTGAGATTTGGTTGTTGTTGGTACGTACCACATTGCATCTGAGTGTTGAGTCAGGTGCATGTATCATTCTGTGCAGTCTTGATTGGGTCCATGGATGGATGATGAGTAATTGTTGGATGTGAATGATGAATATTTGTTGGATATGAGTGTTGAATAATGATTGTTGCGTATGCTTATCATGTTTGCCTATGTTCCTTGCTAATTGTGGTTATTTGGAATTGGTATTGGTTCTTTTATAATAAACTCACCCTTGCAATTTTGTATCGTGTGGTTGATACCTGTGATGATCACGAACCTTGTTCGTGGGAGCAGAATGACAGTGACACGGTGTAGGGAGTAAGATTCTGGTGAGAAGCCGCCGAGCCGACGTGATGACGTTGGCGTTATTTTGGGAGAGAGTTGTGTTTTGTAATCAACTCCTCCGTAGTTGGTTTTTAAGTTTTATTTTGTTGAGTTAAATATGTAAAACTGGAATTTTAATTATATATATGAACATATTTAATTTTCATTATGTGTATGACATGTACCGAATTATTGTTTCTATATAATTATGCATATTCACTTAAGTAATGGCGTGTTGTTGGATGAATTTATGTTGTGACAAAATCACTTCTATTTTCATAAGCAAAAATTAAGGGAGTTCTTTTTATAAAAATTGAAATTATCAAATATTAGAGTGTGGATACCGTAGCGACGAGGCGGGTTGTTACATTTAGTGGTATCAGAGCAGGTCGAACCTTTCGGCCAGTGAGTTGTGAGTCTGCTATGTTTTTTCTGTGCATTCTCTGGTTGTTTTGTTGAATGATTGGTGTTGGTTGTTTGTTGATGTTTGATGTTCATTGTTTGCTATTAGCACTTACTCACTAGTTGTGTTTTAATGAGCTATAGAGATTTGATTGTTGTAGTCGTATTGAATTTGTTTTTCTGATGTCTGCTATACCATGAATTTCAATGCCGGGTCACGAATTATCAGACTGGCCACCTGTATAATTTGTGAAGGGCAATGGAATGATATGACAAGCGATCAGAAAATGCAAATGATGGAAAGTGGGTGTTAATGTCTTGAGGTATCAACTCTCAAGAGTAACTGAGTAGGAATTTGTGATGGTTGTGATTGTTGTGTGGTTCTTTGTTTGTGTGTATTCCTTCCACGTCTAACTCCCTGGTGTGTATAGGGAGTGATGGCTGGACGGAATGATCGTGCGATAGCGGATGCCCTTCAAGCCTTAGCTTAGGCTATAGGGAATCCGAATAGAGGAGATTTCTGGTAGGGCATTCTTGATTGATTTGATTTGTTTGCCTTTGAGTCAGATTGATGTTATTCTTCGTATGGACTGGTTATCTTCCAACCATGTCTTGTTGAACTGTTTTGATAAAAGTGTGGTGTTTGATGATTTTGGAGTGAGTAAGGATATGTTGTTTATCTCTTCCAACCAAGTTGTGACATCTTTAAAGGAAGATGCTCAAGTGTACATGATCTTGTCTAGACCAGATATAGAGACAGAGGTTTCTATGTGTGACCTCCCTATTGTCAGAGAGT
>NC_038256.2:10063270-10200413 GCF_000004515.6 Glycine max | reverse complement strand
TGTCTCCTATAGAGTTAGCTTCTTATAGGATGTCTCCTATAGAGTTAGCTGAGCTTAAGAAATAGTTAGAGGAGTTGTTGGATAACCAGTGTTGCTAGTGAAGAAGAAAGATGGAACCATGAGGTTGTGTGTGGATTACCGCCAGTTGAATAAGGTAACGATTAAGAATAAGTACCCTTTGCCTAGAATAGATGACCTTATGGACCAGCTGGTAGGAGCTTGTGTGTTTAGTAAGATAGACCTTAGGTCAGGTTATCATCAGATCCGAGTGAAGTCTGAGGATATACCAAAGACTGCTTTTAGGACCCGTTACAGTCACTATGAGTATCTAGTCATGCCCTTTGGTGTGACTAATGCTCCAGGAGTGTTTATGGACTACATGAATAGAGTTTTTCACCCTTACCTTGATAATTTTGTGGTAGTATTTATAGATGATATTTTGGTATACTCCAAGACTAGAGAGGAGCATGAAGAACATTTGAGGATTGTGTTGCATACCCTTAAGGACCGACAACTCTATGCTAAGTTGTCCAAGTGTGAGTTCTGGTTAGAGAAAGTTAGTTTCCTAGGGCATGTGATATCTCAAGGGGGTATAGCTGTGGATCCCTCTAAGATAGAAGTTGTTCTTAAGTGGGAGAGTCCTAAGTCTGTTTTTGAGATTAAGAGTTTTCTGGGCTTAGCAGGATACTACCGGAGATTCATAGAAGGTTTTTCCCAAGTTGGCTCTACCTTTAACTAAACTGACTCGTAAGGGTCAAGCTTTTATGTGGGATACCCAACGTGAGCATAGTTTCCAGACCCTTAAGGAAAGATTGACGACCGCTCCAGTGCTAGTTTTGCCTAACCCGAGGGAACCCTTTGAGGTGTATTGTGATGCATCAAAGATGGGTTTAGGTGGAGTGTTGATGCAAAATGGCCAAGTGGTGGCCTATGCTTCTAGACAACTTAAGACTCATGAGAGGAATTATCCCACCCATGATCTAGAGTTGGCTGCTGTAGTTTTTGCCCTTAAGATTTGGAGACATTATCTGTTTGGCTCTAAGTTTGAGGTGTTTAGTGATCATAAGAGCCTTAAATACTTGTTTAGTCAGAAGGAGCTGAACATGAGACAAAGGAGATGGTTAGAGTTTCTTAAGGATTATGATTTTGAGCTTAGCTACCATCCCGGTAAAGCTAATGTAGTGGTTGATGCCTTGAGTAGGAAATCTCTACATATGTCTTCCTTGATGGTTAGAGAGATGGATCTCCTGGAACAGTTTAGAGACCTTAGTCTTGCATGTGAGGTTACTCCTAATAGTGTAAGATTAGGAACTTTGAGGATCACTAGTGAGTTACTAGGTGATATCAGGGAAGGTCAGAAGATTGATCCTTTTCTAAGGACTCAGTTAGAGGCTATAGAGTCAGGAAGGGACAGTAGTTTCAATGTTGGATCAGATGAAGTTTTGAGACTCCAAGATAGGATTTGTGTTCCCAATGTGCCTGAACTTAGGAAGATGATCTTAGAGGAAGGACATAAGAGTAATTTGAGCATCCATCCTGGTGCTACCAAGATGTATCATGATTTAAAGACGATGTTTTGGTGGCCCAACATGAAGAGAGAGGTTAGTGAGTTTGTGTATGCATGCCTAGTCTGTCAGAAGGCTAAGATAGAACATCAGAGACCTTCAGGGAAGTTACAACCCTTAGAGATACCCCAATGGAAGTGGGACAGTATTTCCATGGATTTTGTGGTAGGACTACCTAGAACCCCTAGAGGTTTAGATTCTATCTGGGTTATTGTTGACAGATTGACTAAGTCTGCTCACTTCATTCCCATTAATATCAGATTTTCCTAGGAAAAGTTGATCACCTTGTATATAAGTGAGGTTGTCATGTTACATGGTGTGCCATCTAGCATAGTATCTGATAGAGATCCTAGATTTACCTCTAGATTTTGGGAGAGCTTGAGCAAAGCATTGGGAACCAAGCTTAGACTGAGTTCAGCCTACCATCCTCAGACTGATGGCCAAACTGAACGAACCATTCAGTCATTGGAGGACCTTTTAAGAGCATGTGTCTTAGAGCAGAAAGGAAGCTGGGAGAGTTTTCTTCCATTGATAAAGTTCAATTATAACAACAATTTTCATTCTACCATTGGCATGGCTCCCTATGAAGCTTTGTATGGTAGAAGGTGTAGGACGCCCCTATGTTGGTTAGAGCCCAGAGAAGGCCTCACCTTAGGACCAGAAGTGGTACAACAAACCACATAAAAAGTCAAGTTAATCCAGGAAAGGATGAGGACTGCTCAGAGTAGGCAGAAAAGTTATCATGATAAGAGGAGGAAAGATTTGGAATTCGAGGTTGGTGATCATGTATTCTTGAGAGTCACTCCGTGGACTGGGGTTGGTCGAGCATTAAAATCCCGAAAACTCACACCACACTTTATTGGTCCTTTCCAAATTCTTAAGAAAGTTGGCCCTGTGGCATACCAAATTGCACTACCCCCGTCTCTTTCTAATCTTCACAATGTCTTTCATGTGTCTCAACTCCGTAAGTATATCTGTGATCCATCCCATGTGATTGAATTGGATGATGTACAAGTGAAGGAGAATTTGACATATGAAACATTGCCTTTGAGGATCGAGGATAGGCGAACAAAACACCTAAGAGGGAAAAAGATTTTGTTGGTCAAGGTGATCTGGGGAGATGCATCAGGAGAAGATGCCACGTGGGAATTAGAAAGTTAGATGCTAGTTATGAGGATATCTGCCTGTCCCTGTTGCATGCTGATTTTTCTTCAAAGAAAATTACGTTTTAACTAATGGGATGCGATATATATATATATATATATATATATATATATATATATATATATATATATATGTATATGTATGTATGTATTGTGATGAATGATATTGTTTTGATTGTTTGAAATGTGTTGTTTGAAGACCGTGTGGAAATGATATTGTTGTGTTTGTTTGAATTGTTGTTGATGTTGCTATTGAGGAATTTAATTGATATGTGATGATAATGATAATTATGATGATATTGATTTGAGATGAGATGATATTTATGTTGTGAATGACATGGAAATGGAATGTTGATTGATGTTGGAAATGCATTGGCATGTGCATGTTGTGTATGTTCGTGGGGGACACTGTGCATTGACCTTCCAAGGTCTTTGGCACTAGCTTTTGGCCATGATCATACGTCGTATGGAGTGTATGTCATAGGGGGTAGAGTGCACTGACCTTGTCGGATGGCCCAGACGTGGGTAACTAGCGTGGTTAGAGAATCTAAGCATTTCTGAGGGGATGTTTAGGTGCTTTAATTGGTCCATGGTCTTTGGCACTTACTTTTGGTCGTGATCATAGCTCATACGACACAGGAAATAGAGTAACTGTGGCCAAGTGTACTTTGTACTAGGGGGCTTGTCACCTAGTAGGGAACACCTTTGGGCTCCCAGGCTAATCACCTATGGGAGGGGGGCTGTTACGTGCACAACCGGGTGGTCTCGACAAACTCAGCACAGTTCCCTAAGTGAGAGTGTCGTGTGGACACGCTTAGGCTATTTCCTGAGATTTGGTTGTTGTTGGTACGTACCACATTGCATCTGAGTGTTGAGTCAGGTGCATGCATCATTCTGTGCAGTCTTGATTGGGTCCATGGATGGATGATGAGTAATTGTTGGATGTGAATGATGAATATTTGTTGGATATGAGTGTTGAATAATGATTGTTGCGTATGCTTATCATGTTTGCCTATGTTCCTTGCTAATTGTGGTTATTTGGAATTGGTATTGGTTCTTTTATAATAAACTCACCCTTGCAATTTTGTATCGTGTGGTTGATACCTGTGATGATCACGAACCTTGTTCGTGGGAGCAGAATGACAGTGGCAGGGTGTAGGGAGTAAGATTCTGGTGAGGAGCCATCGAGCCGACGTGATGACGTTGGCGTTATTTTGGGAGAGAGTTGTGTTTTGTAATCAACTCCTCCGTAGTTGATTTTTAAGTTTTATTTTGTTGAGTTAAAGATGTAAAACTGGAATTTTAATTATATATATGAACATATTTAATTTTCGTTATGTGTATGACATGTACCGAATTATTGTTTCTATGTAATTATGCATATTCACTTAAGTAATGATGTGTTGTTGGATGAATTTATGTTGTGACAAAATCACTTCTATTTTCATAAGCAAAAATTTAGGGAGTTCTTTTTTATAAAAATTGAAATTATCGAATATTAGAGTGTGGATACCGTAGCGACGAGGTGGGTCGTTACACTAAGCATGTCCACATGACACTCTCACTTAGGAAATCTAGGCAGCAAGTGTCGAGGTCACCCTATCGTACATAGGAAACTTCCCCCCACGGTGATCAGCCTATGTTTCAAGGAAGTTCCAAATCGAGTGACATGCCCCCAAGTACCAGTATTTTTCCTCATGAAAAACTACAGGTTCTTACTGACAAAGTTTATACTATTTCCATGCAATTAAGAAGTATGGAACATGGGCACCATCAATACATTGACCGTGGATAGTTAAAAATTCTAAGCAATCCCCCTCCATCTCCTGGGATGCTTAAAAATCATAAACCAATCCCCTTCCCTCTCAGGAATATCCAACATGGTCATTGAACCCCCCATGTACATACACAACATACATCCATCATAATGACATCATCTCATCTCAATGTCATCATCAACATCAACATCATCTCATCCCAATATCATTGTCAACACCAACATTATATCATATCAATATCATCATCAACATCATATCATCTCAATGTCATCAACATCATAAGAAATCGACTTCCACATACATATATACAAATTCATGCTTGAGATTCATATTCCCCAATGACGTAGTTCCATGTGGAGCTTATAGGCCTTGGATCTTCTTCATCAATGGAGTCTTTTGCTTCTTGAAGATCAATGACAGTGAATGGAGAAGGAAGAAAGATGATTGGAGACGTCACTTCAAGGAGAAGATGAGACAAGAACAAGCTCACCACCATAAGAAGCTATGGATAAGAGCTTGAAGGTAGGAGAAGATGAGTGAGGGGAGAGGGAGAGAACGAGCATGAAATTTTATGCCTCAAATGAGGTTTGAACTTTGAAGTGTAATTCTCAAATGATCAAAGTTCAACAAAGTCACACACATGGCCATTATTTATAGCCTAAGTTTCACACAAAATTGGAGGGAAATTTGAATTTCTATTCAAATTTCACTTGAATTTGAAATTGAATTTGTGGGCCAAAATTTCACTAATTATGATTAGTGAATTTTAGCTATGGTTCAGCTCACTAATCCAAGATCAAGTCCAAGATTCTCCACTAAGTGTGCTTAGGTGTGATGAGGAATGTAAAACATGAAGGACATGCACAAAGTGTTACTATATGATGTGACAATGAGGTATAGCCAGTTATGACAAAAAAAATCTCTCTGCATAATTGGCCTAGCGAGATAGGCACTCGCTTAGCCTAGAGCACTTTTATTTCAAACAATGGCTTAGCGAGCAGTGTTGGATTAGCCTTATTGATGCAATCCTACCCCCCTAAGGACATTGGATAGAAGACTCTAAGAAGATTGGGCCAGAGATGCAAGAGAAGGCCTTAGGGTTCTCATGAGCCTTAGGGTAGATTTCGGGCCCATGGGCTAAGTATGAGCCCACTTATCTTTGTACATATTAGATTAAGGTTTCGTTATTTTTGGGCCTTGTATTTAGGGCTCCATAATGTAGGTAGGGTACCCTAGAAATGTAGGATTTTTCAACCCTTGTATTTTAGGGCACCTAGACTAGTTTTTGTATTAGGGGTAGTTTCGTAATTTCACATGCATTAAGTGAATATTTGATGTGTGTGTTGGAAAATAAATTTAATTGAATTGGGAGAAGACCAATCCAATTAAATTTTAGAGGGGGAGGTGAGCATTTGCTTGCTGCACCCCATTGCCACATCATATAGTCACACTTTGTGCATGTCCTTCATGCTTTACATGCCTCATGACACCTAAGCACACTTAGTGGAGAACCTTTGACTTGATCTTGGATTAGTGGGCTGAACCATAGCTAAAATTCACTAATCATAATTAGTGAAATTTTGGCTCCACAAATTCAATTTCAAATTCAAGTAAAATTTGAATAGAAATTCAAATTTCCCTCCAATTTTGTGTGACACTTAGGCTATAAATAGAGGCCATGTGTGTGCATTTTTTCAAATTTGATCATTTGAGAATTAAACTTCAAAGTTTAGACTTCTTTAGAGGCACTAAATTTCATGCTCTTCTCTTATTCTCCCTTCATTCATCTTCTTCTACCTTCAAGCTTTTATTCATGGCTTCCTATGGTGGTGAGCTTCTTCTAGATTCATCTTCTACTTGAAGTGGCGTCTCCATTCATCTTCTCCTTCTCCATTCCACTGCAATCAGACCTCAAGAAGCAAATGAATCCATTGATGAAGAAGATCCAAGGCCTACAAGCTCCACATAGAGCTACATCACTTATGCATACGAATAGTGCTTAGCCCACGGTTGAGCCGCTTAGCGTGAGCAACACTTCAAAAATTTGACTAAGTTATGTGGGCTTAGCAATGAGACTCGCTTAGCCCAATCACTGCCACAACGAATAGCGCTTAGCTCAGACAAGCTAGGCTTAACGTGTGGCAGTCAACAAAAAAAAATCTGTCTAAGGTATCTGGGCTTAGCGAGACAGCACTCGCTAAGCCACAGGTTTGTCATTAATGATGTGTTCAGGGGCTTAGCCACACAGATGCCGCTTAGCCGTGATGTTCATAAAGAAGATGAACATTCAACAACATGGATGAACTTGCTTAGCGCAGGCATGCTGGCTAAGCGAGTTTGTTTGGAAATGCATATATTCAAGGCTTAATTGATGAACTCGCTTAGCACATCATACGCGCTTAGCGAGTTCATCGCGTTTCCAAAAAAAAATGCAGACGAAGAAGTCTTTCGACTTTCTCTTTTAGGCCTCTAATAGGCCCCTATCAGACATGCAACATAATCAAAATTATCTACCACTTACAACTCCTAACAAAATCCTAACTTTTATTTATTCTACTTGCAATCTACCCTTAAAAATTAAATTGCTAACCTAATGTCTTCAATCCTAAGGTATTAACAAGAGAAGAAGCATAAATGAAGTTGGGAACTTACTTAGATCGAAGATGCTCAGTGAAGATTGGATGCAAAATGCAAGATTGAAGCTCGAAGATGCAATGCATGAATTTCAGAAGGAAGAGGTTGCAGGAAAACTTTTGAAATATTTGGGGTAAGTGTAAGTGTAACTGTTGTTACACTTTACTTATCCATTTTTTGACCAACTCGCTTAGCGAGTCAACCCGCTAAGCGAGAGAGAGACGTTTGGCTTCTCGTCTTCTCTCTTGGCGGGCCGACATGTTGGCACCAATTTCAAATTCAAACATTTTTTTGAACTGCGCTTAGCGCAAAGAAGCACACTAAGCGAGTTGTGCAGATAAGGAATCCTACAACTCTCACTAAGCCGGGCTCAAGGCCAGCTTAGGGAATATATTGCATCCTACATACATAGGGGGTGTGTGCTTAGTGAGTGGTTGCTAGCTTAACATTATTCAGGCTGCGAGGAATTGGGCTTAGCGCGAATGGGTCGCGCTTAACTCAATTAAACCAGTAATTTGACCGCAAGGAATAGGGCTTAGTGCAGGCACACCGCGCTTAGCCAACAAACACAATGTGCTTAGCGAGTGTACTCTCGCTTAGCCCAATTCAGATCGAATTGAATTGGGCTAAGCTCACTCATGGCCAGCTTAGCGAGCCCAATCAGCTTGAGATGCAGGGGTTTGAGCGCTTAGCGCAGGCTAGCCTCACTTAGCGTATGGAGGAGATGCGCTCAGTGCGTGATATGCGCTTATCGAGTGGACTGTTTTCAAGAAAATGTTTTTAAGTTATTTTTAGTCCACTTTCTCAAAACATTTAGATCAAACCCCAATATCTATAACTTAGTATAAGCTGATATACCCCTTTTTAAATGATCATAAAGGAAATTCCAACTTATGTAATGCATGAAAAACAAAATGAAAGAAATCAGAACTGGGTTGCCTCCCAGGAAGCGCTCTTTTAACGTCATTAGCTTGATGCATATACCTTAATGGGTGATATCAAATGTAAGATGGTGTTTGCCTTTTCAAACTCTCCACCATTGTAGAAGCAAGATATTTTGATGTTTTGATGATGCCAAAGGATCAAGTGCTTCTCAAGTTTTATTCAAGATAAGAATCCAAGAATCCAAGAAAATCAAGTTGATCTCTAGAATCTTAGGAAGAAGTTTCCAAATTGAAAAAGCAAAAGGTTTGGCCAAAGAATTTTATCTAAATCATTTTAAATTGAGATTTAATCTCTGGTAATCGATTACCAGAGGATGTAATCGATTACCAGTGGCCAATATGCTTTCTGAAAAGGTTTTAAAAGGTTTTAAATATTTTAGAAAGCATGTGATCGATTACACATGGCTTGTAATAGATTACCAGAGGTTTGGAACATTTTAAAATAGCCATAAGAAATTTGAATTTAAATTTCAAAGTTGTGTAATCGATTACAGTAAGTTGATAATCGATTACCAGTGTTTAAATATTCATATTTCAAATAAGAAGAGTCATAACTCTTCAGAAGTAACTGTGTAATCGATTACCAGTAAGGATTTTCGAATATAACTCCCAACAGTCACATATTTTCAAATGTTTTTGAATGGCCATCAAAGGCCTATATATAAGTGACTTGGGATACGAAAATTCTTGAGAGTTTTTATTGCCCAAAAAGTCTTATCCTCTCAAAAGATTAAGAGAGTTTTTCTGAACTGAAATGTCTTATCCTCTCAAAAAGGATTCTTTGGTCAAACACTTTTATATTCAATAAGGAATCTTGGTTGATCTTCAATTGTAATATCTCTCTTTCAAGAGAGATTTCTTCTTCTCTTCTTCTTACTTCTGAAAAGGGATTAAGAGACCGAGGATCTCTTGTTGTAAAGGATTCCTGAACACAAGGGAATGGTTGTCCCTATGTGGTTCAAACTTTGTAAAAGGAGTTTTACAAAGAGAGTGGAAAATCTCAAGTGGGTTGCTTGAGGATTGGACGTAGGCACGGAAGTGGCCGAACCAGTATAAATCAAATTTGCATTTATTTCTTACCTTAAACTTCTTTTATTTATTTCTATTTATCTTTTGCTTTAAAGAAGTTTATTTTGAATTGTCTTTTGAGTAATTCATGTTAAGGGTGCATTGTTAATCCAAAAAGAGAGAGTGAAATTTAATTGGGAATAGTCTTTGTATCTTAATTCAACCCCCCCTTCTTAAGATAACTGAGGCCATTTGTCCAACAAGTGGTATCAGAGCAGGATTCTTGTATAAAGTTTAAAAACTTCAAGAATAGATATGGCCTCATCCAACTTTCCATTTTCTGAGGGAAATTCTATTAATAGGCCTCTTATGTTCAATGGCAAGGGTTATCACTATTGGAAAACCCGAATGCAGATCCTTATTGAAGCCATAGATTTAAATATATAGGAAGCCATTGAAGTTGGTCCCTTTATTCCTACAAAGGTAATGGGAAATGCAACTATAGAAAAACCAAGAGAAGAATGGAATCACGATGAAAGAAGAAAGGTTCAATACAATTTAAAGGCCAAAAATATAATCACTTTTGCATTAGGCATGGATGAATATTTTAGAGTCTCAAATTGTAAAAATGCAAAAGAAATGTGGGATACATTGCAAGTAACCTATGAAGGCACAACTGATGTCAAGAGATCTAGAATAAACACTCTCACACATGAATATGAAGTGTTCAGAATGTTTCAATATGAGACCATAGAAGATATGCAGAAGAGATTTACTCGTATAGTTAATCATCTTGCATCATTTGGAAAAATATTTCCTAATGAAGATCTTATTAACAAAGTGTTGAAATGTTTAAGCAGGCAATGACAACCAAAAGTAACAGCAATTGCAGAATCAAGAGATCTCACTAATATGTCTCTTGCCACTCTCTTTGGAAAACTTCAAGAATATGAAATGAAACTTATGAGACTCCATCAACATGAACAGAATGATATAAAGAGAAAAGGAATAGCACTCAGAGCCTCATCATCTTTTATTCAAGAAGAAAGTGACAAAGAGGACTTGACTGAAATAGAAGAAGATGATGATGATTTTAGATTCTTTGTGAAAAGGTTCAATAAATTTCTGAGAAACAAAAGAAATAAAAGGGAATCAAATATCAATACAAAGAAGAAAGAAGAAGATTCCTCCTTAGGCCCAAATGTTATGAAAGCAATCAACCTGGGCACATGAGTTTCGATTGTCTTGTCTTTAAAAGAAGAATGGAAAAATCCGACAAGAGGAATCTCAAAGAAAAGAAAGCATAAATCACTTGGGAAGATAATGACATAAATTCTTCAAGTGATTCAGAAAAATAAAATCATAAATCTGGGTTAAATGTTGAAAGACTATGAAAGTGGAGAAGAGCAAAGTTGATACATTGATAGCAATTTCTCCAAACACATGGCGGGAGATGCATTAGAGTTTATTCATATTTCTCCCAAAGATAATAAATATGTGATCTATGGAGACAACAAACAAAGGTCACTTGTCTTTGATTAATTACTTTTGATTATTTTTTGCCTATGATTGTTAACTCTTGATTGAATTTCGATGCTTGTGTTCTGCTTAAATGTTAATTGTCTTTGATGATTTTTTTTGAATGAGTTTTTGATTGTGTTTGAGATTGATGTTTGATTGTGTTTAATTGTAAGTATTTGATTGTGTTTTTGATTGATGTGTTATTGTGTTTTGATTTTGCTTGATTAATATTGTATGCTTGTTAGTATAATTGTTTGATAGAGTTAGATGATGTTCTTAGATAATAGAAATAGGTAATTTTTAGGAGAAAAGCCTTGTTTGGTGTTCTGATAATCGATTACCATTACGTGTAATCGATTACACAAGAACAGGTAGCTTGTAATCGATTATAGATCCCTGTAATCGATTACTAGTAGGCAGTATGGTCCTGTAATCGATTACGAAGCCCTGTAATTGATTACCATTCATCCTCCACTATAAATAACATGTGTTTCAAACGTTGCAGTCACGAAACTCATGATTGTGGCGCCCTTTTTTTCCCAAACTTCAAATCTTCATAACCTTTTCATTTCTTAAGCAAATCACGTCCCACAAAGCCCAAACTTCATCATTTTCAATCCTCTTTTGATTCCATTGATTGAAATCTGCAAAAACTTCCTCAAATGGCTGAATTGATGAAAAAGCGAAAGGGCTCTTCCACCACCACCGTCATTGTTTTCCATCGACGGCATGGGCCATCTGAAGCACCCACAACACCAGTTCCTCCTTCCTTGTCATCTCCATGATCATCTACTCTATTTTCTTTAGATGATCAACATCTACGGTACTCTTCTCAATTTTCTACTAGAATCATATTAGACCCTAAGTACCTAGACATAAATTTCTTTGATGATGAGACATTTGACTGCTATCAAGTATTTCAAAACTCTGGCTTAGTTGATTTTATGTCTTTAAAGTTGCCTCATTATCCTGAACTAGTTAGAGTCTTTTACAATAACTTAAGAATTCATGATAGTACATTTTACTCTGAGGTGCATGGTATTCCTCTTGTCATTGATCAATCTCTGTTTTTCTCATTGACTAAATTACCCAGTCAAGGTGTTCCTTTTGAGGGCACTGTTGTTGATGACTGGAAGTTCATTCGAGTCATGATGTTCGTCATATGGTCTGTAATGACCAGGCTGATATGACTGGAAGATTGCTTGTCGGGTCATTAACCTTTGATTGCTGCATCATGCACTACATCATTGTTAGAATTTTGTTACCCCGTTCGTCTAATCTTGCTCAAGCCTCTGAGGAGGACTTGATTTTGATGTGGGATTTTCTTACCGATCGTCAGATCGATTGGGCCCACTTGGTTAAGTACCGTATGCATAAGGCATTATGGACCAATGCACCTCTTCCGTATCCTCAGTTAGTCATTCTTTTTCTTCGTCACTTTCAAATTCCTCTCGATGATGAACCTTTTGTTCAAGTCAAGTGATCTTTTGCCATTGGTGCTAGAGTGGTAACTTCTTTTGGGTATCATAAGGATATTCATGGACAGTGGATTAGGAAACAAGATTTACCACCACCGATTCCTGATGAGCGTACTCCGTCTCCTCTGCCATAGAGAGATGCTTCCTCTACTCTTATGCATGAAGTCCTTTCTGAACTATGTGGCCTTTGAGCGTTCGTAGGTGACCGTTTGGATGCCATGGATGCTCATTTTAAAGGCATGGATACACAGATTACTCAGCTTGAAGACGACATGGGTTTCATTCGTCGTTGCTTCGATCCACCGGCTGCCCCATAGTTCTTTCTAGTAGTTCTTTATTTCAGCCATGTATTTGGCTTTTATTGTTTTAGTTATGGTTAACTTGCACTTTTATTACTATTTCTAGACTTTAAATTGATTGGTTAAGACTTTGAGTGGTCTGCTTCAATTTATGACTAACTTTGTTTACTATTGATTATTTTCCTTAGTTCTTTTTCTTATACGTTGTTGGCTTTTTGATGTTGCTAAAGGGGGAGAGAACATGGGATAGAAATCATTAACTTAGGTGTAAATTCCAAAAGATAGGGGAGTAAGGGTTGTGCGTACGCGCTATCAACTTGTATATAGTTTATCTTGATTTCAGGATATTGTCATCATAAAAAAGGGGGAGATTGTAGAAGCAAGATATTTTGATGTTTTGATGATGCCAAAGGATCAAGTGCTTCTCAAGTTTTATTCAAGACAAGAATCCAAGAATCCAAGAAAATCAAGATATATGATCAATTTGATCTCTAGAATCTTAGGAAGAAGTTTCCAAATTGAAAAAGCAAAATGTTTGGCCAAAGAATTTTATCTAAATCATTTTAAATTGAGATTTACTCTCTGGTAATCGATTACCAGAGGATGTAATCAATTACCAATGGCCAATATGCTTTCTGAAAAGGTTTTAAAGGGTTTTAAATATTTTAGAAAGCATGTAATCAATTACACATGGCTTGTAATCGATTACCAGATGTTTGGAACATTTTAAAATAGCCATAAGAAATTTGAATTTAAATTTCAAAGTTGTGTAATCGATTACAGTAAGTTGATAATCGATTACCAGTGTTTAAATATTCAAATTTCAAATAAGAAGAGTCATAACTCTTCAGAAGTAACTACATAATTGATTACACCATTATTGTAATCGATTACCAGTAAGGATTTTCGAATATAACTCCCAACAGTAACATATTTTCAAATGTTTTTGAATGGCCATCAAAGGCCTATATATATGTGACTTGGGATACGAAAATTCTTGAGAGTTTTTATTGCCTAAAAAGTCTTATTCTCTCAAAAGATTAAGAGAGGTTTTCTGAATTGAAATGTGTTATCCTCTCAAAAAGGATTCTTTGGTCAAACACTTTTATATTCAATAAGGAATCTTGGTTGATCTTCAATTGTAATATTTTTCTCTTTCAAGAGAGATTTCTTCTTCTCTTCTTTTTACTTCTATAAAGGGATTAAGAGACCGAGGGTCTCTTGTTGTAAAGGATTCCTGAACACAAGGCAAGGGTTGTCTCTGTGTGTTTCAGACTTTGTAAAAGGAGTTTTACAAAGAGAGTGGAAAATCTCAAGTGGGTTGCTTGAGGACTGGACGTAGGCACGGGAAGTGGCCAAACCAGCATAAATCAAGTTTGCATTTCTTTCTACCCTTAAACTTCTTTTATTTATTGCTATTTATCTTTTGCTTTAAAGAAGTTTATTTTGAATTGCCTTTTGAGTAATTCATGTTAAGGGTGCATTGTTAATCCAAAAAGAGAGAGTGAAATTTAATTGGGGAATAGTCTTTGTATCTTAATTTAATTCAATTGTTATCCTTCTTAATGTTACTCGATTCAACTAGGCTTTTACTACAAAGTTAAGAAAGTAAAGAATAGAAACAGAAACTTAACCAAAAGTAAAAGCGGTAATTAAAAGTACACAGCAGAAATTAAAGAGTGTAGGGAAGAAGAAGACAAACACAAGATTTATACTGGTTCGGCCACAACCCGTGCCTACATCCAGTCCCCAAGCAACCACCGATTCTTGAGATTTCCAATAACCTTGTAAAAACCTTTACAAGCAAAGATCCACAAGGGATGTACCCTCCCTTGTTCTCTTTGAACAACCAAGTGGATGTACGCTCCACTTGAACTGATCCACAAGAGATGTACCCTCTCTTGTTTTCAGTATAACAACCCAAGTAGATGTACCCTCTACTTGTACCACAAAGGATGTACCCTCAAATGTGTTAAGACAAAGATCTTAGGCTGTTAAACCTTTGATACTTTGTGAATGGGGATACAAAAGATATCTCAGGCAATTAGTCCTTTGAAATCTTTTGTTTAAGGGGAAGGGAAGAATCAAAAGAATTCTCAGGCGGTTAGTACTTTGAATTCTCTTGGAAAGAGAGAAGGGAGAAACAAAAGAATTCAGGCGATTAGTCCTTCTATTATTTTGGCAAAGGGAAAAGTGAATGAAGAAGAAGAATAGCGCAAGTTTTTGAACAATGAACTTTTCTTCGAAGAGAAAGTATTGAACAAAAACTCTTAGAAAGAAGTTGAGAAAATGAATCAAAAATTTCTGTAAAAAAAACTTGTTATTAAATTCATGCCACAATCACATATTTATAATCACTTGATGACTCAAGTTAAAGTTTGTGACTCTTGGCAATTTCTTTAAAAATTGTGACTCTTTTTGAAAACTAGTCATTTAAAAAGTTGTGACTTTTGAAAAACTCTTCGGAAACAAGTCACTTTAAGAATTTTGACTTTTGGAAATTTATTTTTCGAAATCAGTCACTGGTAATTGATTACCATCAAGGTGTAATTAATTACACATCAACAGATGTGACTCTTCATATTTAAATTTTGAAAATCAAAACATTTAAAAACTCGGGAAATCGATTACAAAGTATTGTGTAATCGATTACACAAGTTTAAAATGATTTGAAAATGTTTTATCACTAGTTGTGAGTCTGGAATTTTGAAATCTAACGTTTTAAAACATTGGTAATCGATTACATGCTCATGGTAATCGATTACAGCTTTGTAAATCAGTTTTGAAAACAATGCTGGCTACTGGTAATCGATTACGAGAGAGTAAAACTCTTTGGTAAAAGATTTTGTGAAAAATTCTTGTGCTACTCAATGTTTTTAAAAACTTTTTTAGTACTTATCTTGATTGAGTCTTCTCTTGATTCTTGAATATTGATCTTTATTGTTCTTGAATCTTGATTCTTGAAACTTGATTCTTGAATCTTGAATCCTGATTCTTGAAACTTGATTCTTGAATCTTTGGAATTTGCTTAACTCTTGATTCTTTGACATCATCAAAATAATCTTGGAAGTCATTGCTTCCACAATCTTCCCCTTTTTGATGATGACAATCTTGAAATCAAGAGGATACATACAAGTTTTGTTCTACCATTCACTCATCTCTTTCTCCCCCTTTCCTTTTGAATTTATGATTAATTTTAAAACTTTGAAAATATAATATCTTGATTTCTAAAAATACCCATTTTTCTCTCCCCGTTTGGCAACATCAAAAAGGCCAAAGTGCGTAAAAATTAAATAATTTAAAACATACACAAAGCATAATTTGTAAGGCAAACATAAATGATTCTAAAACATACATAAAGCATAATTTGAATAAAACCAAATTGAAATGCAACACTTAGTCATATATAATCAAAATAACCAAGTCTAAGCATAAAACATAAACATATAAAAATCAAGTTCAGTCATAATTAACTAAGTACTAAATACTTAAAACATAACCAATGTTCAGAAAATAAATAAATAACATAATGTCATAAATTATTCACAAAACATAATAAAAGAATGTGTATTAAACAAGTCATAAGTCATCATAACATAAAACAAATCATTTGTCTAAGTCACTGGCATCTAGAAGTCCTAATTCTCTTCTAATGGTGTAGAAGGAATCTTTGGGTAGTGGTTTTGTGAAGATATATGCGAGTTGATTTTTGGTATCTACAAATTCTAGAACACAGTCACCTTTTAGGACATGATCTCTAAGGAAATGATGCTTAATTTCTATGTGTTTGGTTCTAGAGTGGAGAACTGGATTCTTAGATATATTTATGGCGCTTGTGTTGTCACATTTTATGGGGATATGGTCTAATACAATCCCATAATCAGATAGTTGTTGTTTCATTCACAGAATTTGTGCACAACAACTACCAGCAGAGATGTATTCTACTTCGGTTGTGGATAATTCTACACTATTTTGCTTCTTGTTGTGCCAAGAGACAAGAGCAGATCCTATAAATTGACATGTGTCACTAGTGCTCTTCCTATCTGTTTTGGATCCAGCAAAATCTGAATCTGAGTATCCTACTAAATTGCATAAAGAATTTTTTGGGTACCATAATCCTAAGTTAACTGTTCCTAAGAGATATCTTATGATCCTTTTTACTGCAGTTAAATGTGAAAACTTTGGATTTGATTGAAATCTTGCACACATGCACACACTAAACATAATATCTGGCCTACTTGCAGATAAGTAAAGTAGAGATCCAATCATACCTCTATATTGCTTTTCATCAACGGGTTGACCGGACTCATCTTTATCAAGGTAGCAACCAGTGCTGTAGGAGTAGCCAAGTGTTTTGAGTTCTCCATTCTGAATTTCTTAATGAGTTCTTTAAAATATTTTGCTTGGTTGACTAAGATCCCATCATTTGTTTGTTTGATTTGTAATCCAAGAAAGTAATTTAACTCACCCATCATGGACATCTCAAACTCACTTTGCATATCAATAGAAAAATCCTTGCACAAAGATTCATTAGTAGATCCAAAAATTATATCATCAACATATATTTGTACTAATAAGATATCATTATCCTTCTTCTTTATGAATAAGGTGGTATCTACCTTTCCTCGAATGAAATTCTTTTCTAATAGGAATTTACTTAATCTTTCATACCAAGCCCTAGGTGCTTGTTTTAACCCATAAAGTGCTTTCTTTAACCTATAGACATGATCTAATTTTTGTGAGTCTTCAAACCCGGGAGGTTGTTCTACATATACTCCCTCTTGAATTAGACCATTTAAGAAGGCACTCTTGACATCCATTTGATATATTTTAAAGTTCATAATAGATGCATAAGCTAAAAGCATCCTAATGGCTTCTAATCTAGCTACGGGTGCAAAGGTTTCTTCATAGTCTATCCCTTCTTCTTGATTGTACCCTTTTGCAACTAGTCTAGCTTTATTTATAATTAGTATACCATTTTCATCTATTTTATATCTAAATACCCACTTAGTTCCTATAATGGGGTAGTTATGTGGTTTCTCAACTAGTTCCCAAACATTATTTCTCACAAATTGATTTAACTCTTCTTGCATAGCAACTATCCATTGATCATCTATTATGGCTTCTTTAAAGTTTTTAGGTTCTATCATAGAAACAAATGCCATGTTATTGCATAAATCTTTAAGAGAGTGTCTAGTTGTTACCCCTTTGAGATATCTCCGATGATATTGTCGAGAGGATGATTTCTTGAGGTTTTCCATTCTTTGGGAAGATCATCATTTTCTTGGGCTATGTCATCTTGAACATCCTTTTTTTCTTCATTTCTTTTCCTTTTTAGATTCCTTTCTTGATTGTGCATATCTTCCAAAGAATCTGCAATATCATCAAGAAATTCCTTTCTCGGAGAGGTGATATTAGTTTCATCAAAAGTAACATGTATTGATTCCTCAATTGTCATGGTTCTTTTGTTGTATATCCTAAAGGCTTTGCTATGTAGGGAATAACCAAGGAAGATGCCCTCATCCGCCTTAGCATCAAATTTACCTAGGCTTTCTTTACCATTGTTTAGGACAAAAAATTTTCATCCAAAAACATGTAAGTGAGCAATGTTTGGTTTTCTATTGTTAAAAAGTTCATATGGAGTTTTCTTAAGAATGGGTCTTATTAAGGCTCTATTCATAATATAACATGTGGTGTTGACAGCTTCTGTATAAAAATATTTTGGAAGTAGAGTGTCATTTAAAAGGGTTCTAGCGATTTCTTCTAAAGATCTATTTTTCCTTTCTACTACACCGTTTTGTTGGGGTGTCCTAGGTGCAGAAATGTTGTGTTCTATGCCATGTTCAACACAAAACATTTCAAAATGATTGTTTTCAAATTCACCTCCATGATCACTTCTAATGGAGATAATTTTGAGATTTTTCTTGTTTTGGATGACTTTGGCAAGTTTTCTAAATGCATGAAATGCATCATTTTTGTGAGTAAGAAATAAAGTCCAAGTATATCTAGAATAATCATCAACAATTACTAAGGCATAGTAACTACCACCAAAACTCATGACCCTAGAGGGTCCAAACAGATCCATATGCAATAATTGTAATGGTTGAGTGGTAGAGACAATGCTTTTAGATTTAAAAGATACTTTTGTTTGTTTACCTTTTTGGCATGCATCATATAATTTATCTTTTTCAAATTTTAATTTTGGTAAACCAACAACTAGGTCTTTTGAGATTAATCTATTTAGATGATCCATGTTAATGTGAGCAATTCTCTTATGCCATAACCAAGGATCACTATCTTTACTTAGAAAGCATCTATCATTTTTAGACTTTTGTTTCAAATCAATCATGTAAACATTATTTTCTATGAAACCTATATGCTCAATATCTTTGTCATGTTCATGCTTGATAACACATTTTTCAGAATCAAAAGATACTTTATATCCTTTATCACATAATTGACTAACACTTAATAGGCTATGCTTTAATCCTTCTACAAGTAGCACATTTTCAATAGGAGTAGAGGAACTCGTACCTATTTTTCCTACTCCAATGATTTTGCCTTTGTTGTTGTCGCCGTATGTAACATGCTCACTTTTCTTAGGGGAAATGGTTGTAAACTTAGATACATCTCCCGTCATATGCTTGGAACATCCACTGTCGATGTACCACTTCTTCCTTACAGATTCTTCCTTGTTATTCTCATGAGATTTTGTCATGAGACATAAGTTGGTTTGATCTTCATCATGATCTTGAAATGATTTCAGAATTGACCTATACCTGAAATTTCTTTTGACAAACAGAGAAGTTAAAGAGGCCATTTATCTTGAAGTTGTGAAACTTTTTTCAAGAAACCTGCTCTGATACCACTTGTTTGATCAAGTGGCCTCGGAATAATTAAGAAGCGGGGGTTGAATTAATTATTAATGTGTCTTGACTAGTTAAAAAATTATCCTTCTTAATGTTACTACTAGATTCAACTACGCTTTTACTTCAAAGTTAAGAAAGTAAAGAATAGAAACAGAAACTTAACCAAAAGTAAAAGCGGTAATTAAAAGTACACAGCAGAAATTAAAGAGTGTAGGGAAGAAGAAGACAAACACAAGATTTATACTGGTTCGGCCGAAACCTGTGCCTACATCCAGTCCCCAAGCAACCACCGATTCTTGAGATTTCCAATAATCTTGTAAAAACCTTTACAAGATAAGATCCACAAGGGATGTACCCTCCCTTGTCCTCTTTGAACAACCAAGTGGATGTACGCTCCACTTGAACTGATCCACAAGAGATGTACCCTCTCTTGTTCTCAGTAGAACAACCCAAGTAGATGTACCCTCTACTTGTACCATAAAGGATGTACCCTCCAATGTGTTAAGACAAAGAATTCTCAGGCGGTTAGTCCTTTGAATCTTTGTAAGGGGAAACAAAAGATATCTCAGGCAGTTAGTCCTTTGAAATCTTTTGTTTAAGGGGAAGGGAAGAATCAAAAGAATTCTCAGGCGGTTAGTCCTTTGAATTTTCTTGGAAAGAGAGAAGGGAGACACAAAAGAATTCAAGTGATTAGTCCTTCTATTCTTTTGGCAAAGGGAGAAGTGAATGGAGAAGAAGAATAGCACAAGCTTTTTGAACAATGAACTTTTCTTGGAAGAGAAAGTATTGAACAAAAACTCTTAGAAAGAAGTTGAGAAAATGAATCAGAAATTTCTGTAAAAAAACTTGTTATTAAATTCATGCCATAGTCACATATTTATAATCACTTGATGACTCAAGTTAAAGTTTGTGACTCTTGGAAATTTCTTTAAAATTAGTCACCTTTTTAAAATTGTGACTCTTTTTGAAAACTAGTCACTTAAAAAGTTGTGACTTTTGAAAAAATATTCAGAAACAAGTCACATTAAGAATTGTGACTTTTGGAAATTTATTTTTCAAAATCAGTCAATGGTAATCGATTACCATCAAGGTGTAACTGATTACACATCAACAAATGTGACTCTTCATGTTTAAATTTTGAAAATCAAAACTTTTAGAAACTCTGGTAATTGATTAGAAGTATTGTGTAATTGATTAAACAAGTTTAAAATGATTTGAAAATGTTTTATCACTAGTTGTGACTCTTGAAATTTGAAATCTGTAGAAGCAAGCTTCATGATGATGAATCAAGTTGATTCAAGTAGTTTTAATGATAACAAAGATGATGACAAAAAGCCCAAGAGAATGATTTCAAGATTGAGTCAACAAGATTCAAGAGAAGATGAATTCAAGATTCAAGAGAAGAAATCAAGAAGACTTCACAAGGGAAGTATTGAAAAGATTTTTCAAAAAACAAACATAGCACAATTTTCTTTTTCAAAAGAGTTTTTCTCAAAATTTTCTAAGTTGCCAGAGTTTTTACTCTCTCGTAATCGATTATCAATTACCTGTAATCGATTACCAGTGGCAAAGTTTGATTTCAAAAGCTTTTGACTGAATTTGCAATGTTCTAATTGATTTTTAAATGGTGTAATCGATTACAATATATTGGTAATCGATTACCAGTGTATCTGAACGTTGAAATTCAAATTCAATTGTGAAGAGTCACATCTTTTCATAAAATTCTTTGTGTAATCGATTACATGGTTTTGGTAATCGATTACCAGTGGCACGTTTTGAATAAAAAGTCAGGAAATGTAACTCTTCCAATGGTTTTTAGGATTTTTCTCAAAGTTATAACTCTTCCAATGGTTTTCTTGACCAGACATGAAGAGTCTATAAAAAGCAAGACCTTGACTTGCATTTCAATAAGGTTTATAACTTTTTCACACAACTTTTGAACATCTTGTTGAACTTCTTCTTGTTCTTCTTCCTTTGCCAAAAAGCTTTCTGAGTTTTCTGGTTTCCAAACCTTGTTCTTTCACAGAAAACAAAAGTGTGTTATATCTTTCATTCTCTTCTCCCTTTGCCAAAAAGAATTCGACAAGGACTAACCGCCTAAATTCTTTTTTTGTCTCTCTTCTCCCTTTTCCAAAAGAACAAAGGACTAACTGCCTGAATTCTTTTGTGTCTCCCTTCTCCCTTTTCAAAGAATTCAATAAGACACAGTCTGAGAATTCTTTTGATTCTTCCCTTTCCCTTAAACAAAATATTTCAAAGGACTAACCGCATGAGAATTCTTTTGTTTCCCCTTCACAAAGTTTCAAAGGACTAACCGCCTGAGAACTTTGTCTTAATACATTGGAGGGTACATCCTTTGTGGTACAAGTAGAGGGTACATCTACTTGGGTTATTGTAACTGAGAACAAGAGAGGGTACATCTCTTGTGGATCAGTTCAAGTGGAGGGTACATCCACTTGGTTGTTCAAAGAGAACAAGGGAGGGTACATCCCTTGTGGATCTTTGCTTGTAAAGGATTTTACAAGGTTGAAAAGAAATCTCAAGGACCACAGGTCGCTTGGGGACTGGATGTAGGCACGGGTTGTTGTCGAACCAGTATACATTCTTATGTTTGTTTTCTTCTTCCCTACACTCTTTAATCTTCGCTATGCACTTTTAATTATCCCTTTTACTTTTGGTTAAGATTCTATTTTTGTTCTTTACCTTCTCAACATTTTAGTAAAAGCCTAATTGAATCTAGTAACATTAAGAAGGATAGATTTTTAATTAGTAAAGGTTCATTAATAATTAACACAACCCCCCTTCTTAATTATTCCGAGGCCACTTGATCCAACAAGTGGTATCAGAGCCTGGTTCTTGTAGAAAGTTTAACCAGTTCAAGATTCATGGCCTCTTTAAATTCTTTGTTTTTCAAAAGTTTTTTCAGGAAAAGGTTATTCCATGATCATGATGAAGACCAAGTCAACTTGTGTCTCATGACAAGATCTCATGAAAACAACAAAGAAGAATCATTAAGGAATAAGTGGTACATCGACAGTGGATGTTCCAAGCATATGATAGGAGATGAATCCAAATTTACAACCATTTCCCCTAAGAAAAGTGGACACATTACATATGGTGACAACAACAAAGGCAAAATTATTGGAGTCGGTAAAATAGGTACGAGTTCCTCTACTCCTATTGAAAATGTGTTTACTTGTAGAAGGTTTAAAGCATAGCTTATCAAGTGTTAGTCAATTATGTGATAGAGGATAAAAAGTATCTTTTGATTATGAAAAATGTGTTATCAAGCATGAGCATGACAAAGATATTGAACATATAGGTTTCAGAGAAAATAATGTTTACATGATTGATTTAAAACAAAAATCTGAAAATGATAGATGCTTTCTAAGTAAAGATTGTGATCCATGGTTATGGCATAAGAGAATTGCTCATATTAACATGGATCATCTAAATAGATTAATTTCAAAAGATCTAGTTATTGGTTTACCAAAATTAAAATTTGAAAAAGATAAGTTATGTGATGCATGCCAAAAAGGTAAACAAACAAAAGTATCTTTTAAATCTAAAAATATTGTTTCTACCACTCAACCATTACTATTATTGCACATGGATTTGTTTGGACCATCTAGGGTCATGAGTTTTGGTGGAAGTTACTATGCATTAGCAATTGTTGATGACTATTCTAGGTATACTTGGACTTTATTTCTTACTCATAAAAATGATGCATTTCATGCATTTAGAAGACTTGCCAAAGTCATCCAAAACATGAAGAATCTCAAAATTATCTCCATCAGAAGTGATCATGGAGGTGAATTTGAAAACAATGATTTTGAAATGTTTTGTGATGAACATGGCATAGAACACAACTTTTCTGCACCTAGGACACCCCAACAAAATGGAGTAGTAGAAAGGAAAAATAGAACCTTAGAAGAAATTGCTAATGACACACCACTTCCAAAATATTTTTGGGCTGAAGCAGTCAACACTGCATGTTATATTATGAATAGAGCCTTAATAAGACCCATTCTTAAGAAAACCCCATATGAACTTTTTAACAATAGAAAACCAAACATTGCTCATTTACATGTTTTTGGATGTAAATGTTTTGTCCTAAACAATGGTAAAGAAAGCCTAGGAAAATTTGATGCTAAGGCAGATGAGGGCATATTCCTTGGTTATTCCATACATAGCAAAGCCTTTAGGATATACAACAAAAGGACCATGACAATTGAGGAATCAATACATGTTACTTTTGATGAAACTAATATTACCTCTCCGAGAAAAGAGTTTCTTGATGATATTGCAGATTCTTTGGAAGATACACAAAATGAAGAAAGAAATCTAAAAAGGAAGAGAGATGACGAAAACAAGGATGATCAAATTGACATAGCCCAAGAAAATTATAATCTTCCCAAAGAATGGAAAACTTCAAGAAATCATCCTCTTGACAACATCATCGGACATATCTCAAAAAGGGGTAACAACTAGACATTCTCTCAAAGATTTATGCAATAATATGGCTTTTGTTTCGTTAATAGAACCTAAAAACTTTAAGGAAGCCATTATAGATGATCATTGGATAGTAGCTATGCAAGAAGAATTATATCAATTTGAGTGAAATGATGTATGGGAATTAGTAGAGAAACCTTCAAACTATCCAATCATAGGAACTAAGTGGGTATTTAGAAATAAATTGGATGAAAATGGTATAGTAATTAGAAATAAAGCTAGACTTGTAGCAAAAGGATATAACCAAGAAGAAGGTATAGACTATGAAGAAACCTTTGCACCCGTAGCCAGATTAGAAGCCATTAGGATGCTTTTAGCCTATGCATCTATTATGAATTTTAAACTATATCAAATGGATGTCAAGAGTGCTTTCTTAAATGGTCTAATTCAAGAGGAGGTATATGTAGAACAACCTCTAGGGTTTGAAGACTCACAAAAGTTAGACCATGTCTATAGATTAAAGAAAGCACTCTATGGATTAAAACAAGCACCTAGGGCTTGGTATGAAAGATTAAGTAAATTTCTATTAGAAAAGAATTTCACTCTAGGAAAGGTAGATACCCCCTTATTCATAAAAAAGAAGGATAATGATATCTTATTAGTACAAATATATGTTGATGATATAATTTTTGGATCTACTAATGAATCTTTGTGCAAGGATTTTTCTATTGATATGCAAAGTGAGTTTAAGATGTCCATCATGGGAGAGTTAAATCACTTTCTTGGACTAAAAATCAGACAAACAAATGATGGGATCTTTGTCAACCAAGCAAATTATTGCAAGGAATTCATTAAGAGATTTGGAATGGAAAACTCAAAACACTGGGTTACTACTATGAGCACCAGTTGTTACCTTGACAAAGATGAATCCGGTCAACCCATTGATGCAAAGCAATACAGAGGTATGATTGGATCTCTACTTTACTTATCTGCAAGTAGGCCAGATATTATGTTTAGTGTATGCATGTGTGCAAGATTTCAATCAAATCCAAAGTTTTCACATCTAATGGCAGTAAAAAGAATAATAAGATATCTATTAGGAACAGTTAACTTAGGATTATGGTACCCTAAGAATTGTTTATGCAATTTAGTAGGATATTCAGATTCGGATTTTGCTAGATCAAAAATAGATAGGAAAAGCACTAGTGGCACATGTCAATTCATAGGGTCTGCTCTTGTTTCTTGAAATAGCAAGTGTAGAAACAAAGACTTTGCCTTTGATGTTTTGATGATGCCATATATTCGTGATGTTTTGATGCCTTATGAAAATGTGCTTCTCAAGTTTAATTCAAGACAAAAATCAAAGAATACAAGATACAAGATCAAGAAGATCTCTAGTGTTTTAGGAAGGGAATTCGAAATTAAAACTGCAAAAGGTTTGGCCAAGAAATTTAAGCAAAAATGTCTTTTTTAAGAGATTTAATCTTTGGTAATCGATTACCAGAGGATGTAATCGATTACCAGTGGCCAAAATGATTTATAACTGCTATTAGAAATTTGAATTCAAATTTTACACTATGTAATCGATTACCAGCAGTTACTAAACGTTTTGATTCAAATTTTAAAGCCTGTAATCGATTACACAAGTCATGTAATCGATTACCAGAGGAGATTTTCAGAAAATTATTTCCAAGAGTCACAACTTTTCAAATGGTTTTTACATGGCCATCAAAGGTCTATTTATATGTGACTTGGAACATGAATTTGCTTAGAGTTTTTCAGAACAAAAAGTAATATCCTCTCAAAAAGCAAAAACATTTTATCCTCTTAAGAATTCCTTGGCCAATACACTTGCAATTCAATAAGGAATTAATTGAGTGCTCAAATTGTATAATCTATCTCTTTCAAGAGAGATTTCTTCTTCTCTTCTTTCTATTTCTCAAAAGTGATTAAGAGACCGAGGGTCTCTTGTTGTAAAGAAATCTGAACACAAAGGAAGGGTTGTCCTTGTGTGGTTCAGAACTTGTAAAGGGATTTTGCAAGATAGTGGAACTCTCAAGCGGGTTGCTTGGGGACTGAACGTAGGCACAAGGGTGTGGCCGAACGAGTTTGAGTTTGCATTTTCTCTTCCCTTAAACTCCATTATTGTATATTGCTTATTATTTCTATTTAGTAAGATTAATTTACATTATTATTTAGGAGTTCATTTTTAAAGGGAATCTTGGGTTGTTGGGTTAAATTAAAAGTGGAATTTTTAATTGGAGAATAGTCTATGATATCTTAATTCAACCCCCCTTCTTTAGATATCTGAGGCCACTTGTCCAACAGCAAGAAGCAAAATAGTGTAGCATTATCCACAGCAGAAGCAAAATATATTTCTGCTGGTAGTTGTTGTGCACAAATTCTATGGATGAAACAACAACTATCTGATTATGGAATTGTATTAGATCACATTCCCATAAAATGTGATAACATAAGTGCCATAAACATATCTAAAAATCCAGTCCTTCACTCTAGAACCAAGCATATAGAAATTAGGCATCATTTTATTACAGATCATGTTCTAAAAGGTGACGTTGTTTTAGAATTGTAGATACTAAAAATCAACATGCAGACATCTTCACAAAACCACTAAACAAAGATTCTTTCTACACTATTAGAAGTGAATTAGGAATGCTAGATGCTAGTGACTTATCTAAATGATTTATATTTTTATAACATTTGAACACTTAGTATTTCTTTTAAATATTTGCTTAGTATGACTGAACATTTATGAATTATGTTATAGGACTATGGGGTTTATATTTTAATTTGGTCTATTCATGTCTTGCTTCATGATTAGTTTAGAATCTTTTATGATTAATTTACAATGGATGCTATGTGTATGATTTTTCTAAAATCATGTATGTTTTATGCACTTTGGCTTTTTGTTGATGCCAAAGGGGGAGAGAAAATAGGGATTAAATCAAGAAATCACATAATTAAATAACTTAATTTCAAGTGAAGCTTAAACTCAAAAACAAAGGGGGAGAATATGGAGAATTAAGTGAGTGATCGACTAGGAAAAAGTGTTAGTGCTTAGCTCTACGGAGCTTTAAAAGATTGGCTAAGATTTTGTTAAAACATAAGCACTTAGACAATGAAGGAAAGCTGGAGTTGCTGCACATGATGTCCAACGTTATGTCAAGGAATAAGATCGGGCTGCACAATGCACAAGGCAAGATAAAATGTCAAATGAAGAATTGAAGTTGCAGGATCCACGATGTCGGATACAATGTCCTGACATCCTGCCCGAAAATACTGGAGCTGCTGCACAATGCATAAGTCAAGATAAAATGTCAAATGAAGCATTGAAGCTGCAGGATCCACGATGTCGGATACGATGTCCTGACATCTTGCCCGAAAATACTGGACACATAAATCTGTTATATCTTTAACAGATTATTGTGCAGTTAGCAAGAGATAAGATGATCTATCTTTAGGAACGAATTAAAAGATAATTAAAGTTCGAATTTCAAAGTAGAAGAGTTCGTTCAGGGATTAAAGATTAAAGATTAAAGATTAAAGATTCAAACTAAAAGATCAAACGTTATCTTTTAGTTCTTTAACTGCAGATTTTTTTCAGAAGAAGATAGATCTCATCCAGCACAAGCCGTTGCAGCCCAGAAACGCAAATTGCTATATAATCATGGAGGCTGCACGAGTTCTGTACCAAGTCCGGGATTGAAGAGTTATCTTGTGAGTTTTGGGACTTGAGTGTTTTGTGAGCCACCTTGATGTTATCCTAACATCAAGTGTTGGACTTGTGTGTAGAGTTGATCTCTTGTGTGTAGAGTTGATCTCTAGTGTGTAGAGTTGATCTCTTTTGTTCAGAGTTGATCTCTGGTGTGTCTTTGATTAATTTGTAAACACGGGAGTGTGGTTGAGAGGGAGTGAGCGGAGGTTCTCATATCTAAGAGTGGCTCTTAGGTAGAGATCGCACGGGTAGTGGTTAGGTGAGAAGGTTGTAAACAGGGGCTGTTAGACCTTGAACTAACACTATTTTAGTGGATTTCCTCCCTGGCTTGGTAGCCCCCAGATGTAGGTGAGGTTGCACCGAACTGGGTTAACAATTCTCTTGTGTTATTTACTTGTTTAAATCTGTTCATACGGACACATACGATCTGCATGTTCTGAAGCGTGATGTCGTGACATCCTGTACGACATCTGTCCCCAGTATCAGAATTTCAATTGGTATCAGAGCAGGCACTCGAAATCACTGAGTGAGATCTAGGGAGATAAATTCTGATGAACATGGAGAAAGAAGGAGGACCAGTGAACAGACCACCAATTCTTGATGGAACCAACTATGAATACTGGAAAGCAAGAATGGTGGCCTTCCTCAAATCACTGGATAGCAGAACCTGGAAAGCTGTCATCAAAGGCTGGGAACATCCCAAGATGCTAGACACAGAAGGAAAGCCCACTGATGAATTAAAGCCAGAAGAAGACTGGACTAAAGAAGAAGACGAATTGGCACTTGGAAACTCCAAAGCTTTGAATGCTCTATTCAATGGAGTTGACAAGAATATCTTCAGACTGATCAACACATGTACAGTGGCCAAGGATGCTTGGGAGATCCTGAAAACCACTCATGAAGGAACCTCCAAAGTGAAGATGTCCAGATTGCAACTATTGGCCACAAAATTCGAAAATCTGAAGATGAAGGAGGAAGAATGTATTCATGACTTCCACATGAACATTCTTGAAATTGCCAATGCTTGCACTGCCTTGGGAGAGAAGATGACAGATGAAAAGCTGGTGAGAAAGATCCTCAGATCCTTGCCTAAGAGATTTGACATGAAAGTCACTGCAATAGAGGAGGCCCAAGACATTTGCAACATGAGAGTAGATGAACTCATTGGTTCCCTTCAAACCTTTGAGCTAGGACTCTCGGATAGGGCTGAAAAGAAGAGCAAAAATCTGGCTTTCGTGTCCAATGATGAAGGAGAAGAAGATGAGTATGACCTGGATACTGATGAAGGTCTGACTAAGGCAGTTGTGCTCCTTGGAAAGCAGTTCAACAAAGTGCTGAACAGGATGGACAGGAGGCAGAAGCCACATGTCCAGAACATCCCTTTCGACATCAGGAAAGGCAGTAAATACCAGAAAAGGTCAGATGTAAAGCCCAGTCACAGCAAAGGAATTCAATGCCATGGGTGTGAAGGCTATGGACACATCATAGCTGAATGTCCCACTCATCTCAAGAAGCAGAGGAAAGGACTTTCTGTATGTCGATCTGATACAGAGAGTGAACAAGAAAGTGATTCTGACAGAGATGTGAATGCACTCACTGGGAGATTTGAAACTGCTGAAGATTCAAGTGATACAGACAGTGAAATCACTTTTGATGAGCTTGCTGCATCCTATAGAGAACTATGTATCAGAAGTGAGAAGATTCTTCAGCAAGAAGCACAACTGAAGAAGGTCATTGCAAATCTGGAGGCTGAGAAGGAGGCACATGAAGAGGAAATATCTGAACTTAAAGGAGAAATTGGCTTTCTGAATTCTAAACTGGTAAATATGACAAAGTCAATAAAGATGCTGAATAAAGGCTCAGATACACTTGATGAGGTGCTGCAGCTTGGAAAGAATGTTGGAAACCAGAGAGGACTTGGATTTAATCCTAAGTCTGCCGGCAGAACAACCATGACAGAATTTGTTCCTGCCAAAAACAGCACTGGAGCCACGATGTCACAACATCAGTCTCGACATCATGGAACGCAGCAGAAAAGGAGCAAAAGAAAGAAGTGGAGGTGTCACTACTGTGGCAAGTATGGTCACATAAAGCCCTTTTGCTATCATCTACATGGCCATCCACATCATGGAACTCAAAGTAGCAATAGCAGAAAGAAGATGATGTGGGTTCCAAAACACAAGATTGTCAGTCTTGTTGTTCATACTTCACTTAGAGCATCAGCTAAGGAAGATTGGTACCTAGATAGTGGCTGTTCCAGACACATGACAGGAGTTAAAGAATTCCTGGTGAACATTGAGCCCTGCTCCACTAGCTATGTGACATTTGGAGATGGCTCTAAAGGAAAGATCATTGGAATGGGAAAGCTAGTTCATGATGGACTTCCTAGTCTGAACAAAGTACTGCTGGTGAAGGGACTGACTGCAAACCTGATCAGCATCAGTCAGTTGTGTGATGAAGGATTCAATGTAAACTTCACAAAGTCAGAATGCTTAGTGACAAATGAGAAGAGTGAAGTTCTAATGAAGGGCAGCAGATCAAAGGACAACTGCTACCTATGGACACCTCAAGAAACCAGTTACTCCTCCACATGTCTATCCTCCAAAGAAGATGAAGTCAGAATATGGCATCAAAGATTTGGACATCTGCACTTAAGAGGCATGAAGAAAATCATTGACAAAGGTGCTGTTAGAGGCATTCCCAATCTGAAAATAGAAGAAGGCAGAATCTGTGGTGAATGTCAGATTGGAAAGCAAGTCAAGATGTCCCACCAGAAGCTTCAACATCAGACCACTTCCAGGGTGCTGGAACTACTTCACATGGATTTGATGGGGCCTATGCAGGTTGAAAGCCTTGGAGGAAAGAGGTATGCCTATGTTGTTGTGGATGATTTCTCCAGATTTACCTGGGTCAACTTTATCAGAGAGAAATCAGAAACCTTTGAAGTATTCAAAGAGTTGAGTCTAAGACTTCAAAGAGAGAAAGACTGTGTCATCAAGAGAATCAGGAGTGACCATGGCAGAGAGTTTGAAAACAGCAGGTTCACTGAATTCTGCACATCTGAAGGCATCACTCATGAGTTCTCTGCAGCCATTACACCACAACAGAATGGCATAGTTGAGAGGAAAAATAGGACTTTGCAAGAGGCTGCTAGGGTCATGCTCCATGCCAAAGAACTTCCCTATAATCTCTGGGCTGAAGCCATGAACACAACATGCTACATCCACAACAGAGTCACACTTAGAAGAGGGACTCCAACCACACTGTATGAAATCTGGAAAGGGAGGAAGCCATCTGTCAAGCACTTCCACATCTTTGGAAGTCCATGTTACATTCTGGCAGATAGAGAGCAAAGGAGAAAGATGGATCCCAAGAGTGATGCAGGAATATTCCTGGGATACTCTACAAACAGCAGAGCATATAGAGTATTCAATTCCAGAACCAGAACTGTGATGGAATCCATCAATGTGGTTGTTGATGATCTATCTCCAGCAAGAAAGAAGGATGTCGAAGAAGATGTCAGAACATCGGGAGACAATGTAGCAGATGCAGCTAATAGTGCAGAAAATGCAGAAAACTCTGATCCTGCTACAGATGAACCAGACATCAACCAACCTGACAAGAAACCCTCCATTAGAATCCAGAAGATACACCCCAAGGAGCTGATTATAGGAGATCCAAACAGAGGAGTCACTACAAGATCAAGGGAGATTGAGATTGTCTCCAACTCATGTTTTGTCTCCAAAATTGAGCCCAAGAATGTGAAAGAGGCACTGACTGATGAGTTCTGGATCAATGCTATGCAAGAAGAATTGGAGCAATTCAAAAGGAATGAAGTTTGGGAGCTAGTTCCTAGACCCGAGGGAACTAATGTGATTGGCACCAAGTGGATCTTCAAGAACAAAACCAATGAAGAAGGTGTCATAACCAGAAACAAGGCCAGACTGGTTGCTCAAAGCTACACTCAGATTGAAGGTGTAGACTTTGAAGAGACTTTTGCCCCAGTTGCTAGACTTGAATCCATCAGATTATTACTTGGTGTAGCTTGCATTCTGAAATTCAAGCTGTACCAGATGGATGTGAAGAGCGCATTTCTGAATGGATACCTGAATGAAGAAGTCTATGTGGAGCAGCCAAAGGGATTTGTAGACCCGACTCATCCAGATCATGTATACAGGCTCAAGAAGGCTCTCTATGGATTGAAGCAAGCTCCAAGAGCTTGGTATGAAAGGCTAACAGAGTTCCTTACTCAGCAAGGGTATAGGAAGGGAGGAATTGACAAGACTCTCTTTGTCAAACAAGATGCTGAAAACTTGATGATTGCACAGATATATGTTGATGACATTGTGTTTGGAGGGATGTCGAATGAGATGCTTCGACATTTTGTTCAACAGATGCAATCTGAATTTGAGATGAGTCTTGTTGGAGAGCTGACTTATTTTCTGGGACTTCAAGTGAAGCAGATGGAAGACTCCATATTCCTCTCACAAAGCAAGTATGCAAAGAACATTGTCAAGAAGTTTGGGATGGAGAATGCCAGCCATAAAAGAACACCAGCACCTACTCACTTGAAGCTGTCAAAAGATGAAGCTGGGACCAGTGTTGATCAAAGCCTGTCAGATGCTCAAAGAGTACAATGTCGAACAAGATGTCATGACATTATACTGTGACAACTTGAGTGCTATTAATATTAGATATCAAGCCAATCCCAAGATAAGTCACTTGACTCAAGTAAAGAGAATCCTGAAATATGTAAATGGCACCAGTGACTATGGGATTATGTACTGTCATTGTTCAGATTCAATGCTGGTTGGGTATTGTGATGTTGATTGGGCTGGAAGTGCAGATGACAGAAAAAGAACTTCTGGTGGATGTTTCTATTTGGGAACCAATCTTATTTCATGGTTCAGCAAGAAGCAGAACTGTGTGTCCCTATCTACCGCAGAAGCAGAGTATATTGCAGCAGGAAGCAGTTGTTCACAACTAGTTTGGATGAAGCAGATGCTCAAAGAGTACAATGTCGAACAAGATGTCATGACATTATACTGTGACAACTTGAGTGCTATTAATATTTCTAAAAATCCTGTGCAACACAGCAGAACCAAGCACATTGACATTAGACATCACTATATCAGAGAGCTTGTTGATGATAAAGTTATCACACTGGAGCATGTTGACACTGAGGAACAAATAGCAGATATTTTCACAAAGGCATTGGATGCAAAACAGTTTGAAAAACTGAGGGGCAAGCTGGGCATTTGTCTGCTAGAGGAATTGTAGCAACTACTGATATCTGAACGTGCCCAAACGAATCACTTAACATTAATAGCACGTTCACTACTGAACCAAAGCAAATTCGACCGTTGCTTCACACGGCCCTCTACATTCCTCATTCAAACTTATATATTCGTGATAATCTCGTTTTCAGCATTCCCCAACAGCTCTCAGAAATTTGCTAAACCATTCCAAACGCTCTGCTTTTCCATGGCTACCTCACCAAAAGAAATTTCAGCTTCTGGTTCACCCTCTGTACCATCATCTCCGCACCAGGAACAACCAGAATTCAACATCCAACCCATACAAATAATTCCTGGTCAAGCTTCTGTCCCTGAGAAACTGGTTCCCAGAAGACAACAGGGAGTGAAGATTGCTGAAAACCCTAGCCTTGTAACAAGTCCTAGGGAAGTAGACACGGAGATGGACAAGAAAATCCGCAGCATTGTGAGTAGCATTTTGAAAGACGCCTCTGTTCCTGATGCTGGTGAAGATGTTCCAACATCTTCCACCCCGAATGTTTCTGTGCCTGATGTTGAGAAAGATGTTCCAACATCTTCCGGCCCAGATGCTGAAGTACTCTCTTCCCCCAGCAAAGAGAGATCAACAGAGGAAGATGATCAAGTTGCAGAGGAGACCCCTGCACCACGGGCACCAGAACCTGCTCCAGGTGACCTCATTGACCTTGAAGAAGTAGAATCTGATGAGGAACCCATTGCCAACAGGTTGGCACCTGGCATTGCAGAACGATTACAGAGCAGAAAAGGAAAAACCCCCATTAAGAGGTCTGGACGAATCAAGACTATGGCCCAGAAGAAGAGCACTCCAATCACTCCTACCACATCCAGAAGGAGCAAGGTTGCAATTCCCTCCAAGAAGAGGAAAGAAATTTCCTCATCTGATTCTGATGAGGATGTTGAACTAGATGTCTCGACATCAAAGAGGGCCAAGACATCAGGGAAGAAGGTGCCTAGTAATGTCCCTGATGCACCATTGGACAACATCTCATTCCACTCAATTGGCAATGTTGAAAGGTGGAAATTTGTATATCAACGAAGGCTTGCTTTAGAAAGAGAAATGGGAAGAAATGCCTTGGATTGCAAGGAAATCATGGACCTCATCGAGGCTGCTGGACTACTGAAGACAGTCACCAAATTGGGAGACTGTTATGAAAGCCTAGTCAGGGAATTCATTGTCAACATTCCCTCTGACATAACAAACAGAAAAAGTGATGAGTATCAAAGAGTGTTTGTCAGAGGAAAGTGTATTAGATTTTCCCCTGCTGTGATCAACAAGTACCTGGGCAGACCTACTGAAGGAATGATCGATATTACTGTTTCTGAGCATCAAATTGCCAAGGAAATCACTGCCAAACAAGTCCAGCATTGGCCAAAGAAAGGGAAGCTTTCTGCAGGGAAGCTGAGTGTGAAGTATGCAATTCTGCATAGGATTGGCGCTGCAAACTGGGTACCCACCAATCATACTTCCACTGTTGCCACAGGTTTGGGTAAATTTCTGTATGCTGTTGGAACCAAGTCCAAATTTAATTTTGGAAACTATATTTTTGATCAAACTGTTAAGCATTCAGAATCTTTTGCTGTCAAATTACCCATTGCCTTCCCTACTGTATTGTGTGGCATTATGTTGAGTCAACATCCCAATATGTTAAACTACACTGACTCTGTGATGAAGAGAGAATCTCCTCTATCCCTGCATTACAAATTGTTTGAGGGGACACATGTCCCAGACATTGTCTCGACATCAGGGAAAGCTGCTGCTTCAGGTGCTGTGTCCAAGGATGCCTTGATTGCTGAACTCAAGGACACATGCAAGGTGCTGGAAGCAACCATCAAAGCCAACACAGAGAAGAAGATGGAGCTGGAACGGCTGATCAAAAGGCTCTCAGAAAGTGGCCTTGATGATGGTGAAGCAGCTGAAGAAGAGGAAGAAGCAGCCGAGGAAGAAGAAGAAGCTGCTGAGGAAGAGGAAGATGCAGCAGAGGAAACAGAATCCGATGATGATGATTCTGAAGCCACCCCATGATCATCAGACCTTTATGTTTTTGCTCTTTACCTTTATTAGCTAAAGGGGCATGTCCCTTGAACAATTACTAGTTATTGGTCTGTAATATTTGCACATTAATTTCATGCATCCTACTTTTGCCAAATTTATGTCTAAAAAGGGGGAGTAATAGTATTATGCTTGCTATTATGCATGATTTTGAGCAGTAGGATACTATGTATGCAATAGTCGTATTATGCATGATTGATACGATGTATGGCAGTAGGATAAGATGTATGCATGATTCATGATTTTGAGGGGGAGTTGTATGAATATGATCTTGAGGGGGAGACTGCTGCTGCTGATGATGACTGATGTAAGCTACTAGAAGCTAATAGAAGATGCTGCAGTAAGAGCAGAAAGCGGATGCCACATGAGATGTCTTGACATCCTGGAAAAGACTAGTAGCTGATAGAAGATGCTGCAGTAAGCATGAAGACAGGGGGAGCAGAAGCAGAAAGCTGATGTCACGCGAGATGTCTTGACATCCTGGAGAAGACTTGTAGATTTGCAACTTGAAGAATTTCCGCTGTGCTTGATTACTCTGATAATGAAAGTTGCTGATCCCACTTGCATAACTGCTCGTACCTGCTCAGGAAGTGTCTAAGTATGTTTTAGACAAAATTTGCCAAAGGGGGAGATTGTTAGTGCTTAGCTCTACGGAGCTTTAAAAGATTGGCTAAGATTTTGTTAAAACATAAGCACTTAGACAATGAAGGAAAGCTGGAGTTGCTGCACATGATGTCCAACGTTATGTCAAGGAATAAGATCGGGCTGCACAATGCACAAGGCAAGATAAAATGTCAAATGAAGAATTGAAGTTGCAGGATCCACGATGTCGGATACAATGTCCTGACATCCTGCCCGAAAATACTGGAGCTGCTGCACAATGCATAAGTCAAGATAAAATGTCAAATGAAGCATTGAAGCTGCAGGATCCACGATGTCGGATACGATGTCCTGACATCTTGCCCGAAAATACTGGACACATAAATCTGTTATATCTTTAACAGATTATTGTGCAGTTAGCAAGAGATAAGATGATCTATCTTTAGGAACGAATTAAAAGATAATTAAAGTTCGAATTTCAAAGTAGAAGAGTTCGTTCAGGGATTAAAGATTAAAGATTAAAGATTAAAGATTCAAACTAAAAGATCAAACGTTATCTTTTAGTTCTTTAACTGCAGATTTTTTTCAGAAGAAGATAGATCTCATCCAGCACAAGCCGTTGCAGCCCAGAAACGCAAATTGCTATATAATCATGGAGGCTGCACGAGTTCTGTACCAAGTCCGGGATTGAAGAGTTATCTTGTGAGTTTTGGGACTTGAGTGTTTTGTGAGCCACCTTGATGTTATCCTAACATCAAGTGTTGGACTTGTGTGTAGAGTTGATCTCTTGTGTGTAGAGTTGATCTCTAGTGTGTAGAGTTGATCTCTAGTGTGTAGAGTTGATCTCTTTTGTTCAGAGTTGATCTCTGGTGTGTCTTTGATTAATTTGTAAACACGGGAGTGTGGTTGAGAGGGAGTGAGCGGAGGTTCTCATATCTAAGAGTGGCTCTTAGGTAGAGATCGCACGGGTAGTGGTTAGGTGAGAAGGTTGTAAACAGGGGCTGTTAGACCTTGAACTAACACTATTTTAGTGGATTTCCTCCCTGGCTTGGTAGCCCCCAGATGTAGGTGAGGTTGCACCGAACTGGGTTAACAATTCTCTTGTGTTATTTACTTGTTTAAATCTGTTCATACGGACACATACGATCTGCATGTTCTGAAGCGTGATGTCGTGACATCCTGTACGACATCTGTCCCCAGTATCAGAATTTCAAAAAGAATGTGTATGTGTCTCTTGATTTCAGGGTTGTCATCATCAAAAAAGGGGAGATTATAGAAGCAAGCTTCATGATGATGAATCAAGTTGATTCAAGTAGTTTTGATGATAACAAAGATGATGACAAAAAGCCCAAGAGAATGATTACAAGATTGAGTCAAAAAGATTCAAGAATCAAGAGAAGTTTGATTTCAAGATTCAAGAGAAGATGAATACAAGATTCAAGAGAAGAAATCAAGAAGACTTCACAAGGGAAGTATTGAAAAGATTTTTCAAAAAACAAACATAGCACAATTTTGTTTTTCAAAAGATTTTTTCTGAAAATTTTCTAAGTTACCAGAGTTTTTACTCTCTCGTAATCGATTATCAATTACCTGTAATCGATTACCAGTGGCAAAGTTTGATTTCAAAAGCTTTTGACTGAATTTGCAATGTTTCAATTGATTTTTAAATGGTGTAATCGATTACAATATATTGGTAATCGATTACCAGTGTATCTGAACGTTGAAATTCAAATTCAATTGTGAAGAGTCACATCTTTTCATAAAATTCTTTGTGTAATCGATTACATGGTTTTGGTAATCGATTACCAGTGGCACGTTTTGAATAAAAAGTCAGGAAATGTAACTCTTCCAATGGTTTTTAGGATTTTTCTCAAGGTTATAACTCTTCCAATGGTTTTCTTGACCATACATGAAGAGTCTATAAAAAGCAAGACCTTGACTTGCATTTCAATAAGGTTTATAACTTTTTCACACAACTTTTGAACATCTTTTTGAACTTCTTCTTGTTCTTCTTCCTTTGCCAAAAAGCTTTCTGAGTTTTCTGGTTTCCAAACCTTGTTCTTTCACAAAAAACAAAAGTGTGTTATATCTTTCAGTCTCTTCTCCCTTTGTCAAAAAGAATTCGACAAGGACTAACTGCCTAAATTCTTTTTGTGTCTCTCTTCTCCCTTTTCCAAAAGAACAAAGGACTAACCTCCTGAATTCTTTTATGTCTCCCTTCTCCCTTTTCAAAGAATTCAATAAGACACAGTGTGAGAATTCTTTTGATTCTTCCCTTTCCCTTAAATAAAAGATTTCAAAGGACTAACCGCCTAAGAATTCTTTTGTTTCCCCTTCACAAAGTTTCAAAGGACTAACTGCCTGTGAACTTTGTCTTAACACAATGGAGGGTACATCCTTTGTGGTACAAGTAGAGGGTACATCTACTTGGGTTGTTGTAACTGAGAACAAGAGAGGGTACATCTCTTGTGGATCAGTTCAAGTGGAGGGTGCAGGTCGCTTGGGGACTGGATGTAGGCACGGGTTGTTGTCGAACCAGTATAAATTCTTGGGTTTGTTTTCTTCTTCCCTACACTCTTTAATTTCCGTTGTGCACTTTTAATTATCACTTTTACTTTTGGTTAAGATTCTATTTCTATTCTTTACCTTCTCAACATTATAGTAAAAGCCTAATTGAATCTAGTAACATTAAAAAGGATAGATTTTTAATTAGTAAAGGTTCATTATTAATTAATTCAACCCCCCTTCTTAATTATTTTGAGGCCACTTGATCCAACAAAATCTAACGTTTTAAAATATTGGTAATCGATTACATGCTCATGGTAATTGATTACAGCTTGGTAAATCAGTTTTGAAAACAATGCTGGCTATTGGTAATCGATTACTACCTTCTGGTAATCGATTATGAGAGAGTAAAACTCTTTGGTAAAAGATTATGTGAAAAATTCTTTTGCTACTCAATGTTTTTAAAAACTTTTTTAGTACTTATCTTGATTGAGTCTTCTCTTGATTCTTGAATCTTGAGTGTTGAATCTTGATCTTGATTGTTCTTGAATCTTGATTCTTGAGACTTGATTCTTGAATCTTTGGAATTTGCTTAACTCTTGATTCTTTGGCATCATCAAAATAATCTTGCAAAGTCATTGCTTCCACATAAGGATGAAGTTAATTGTGATATAGTTCCTATGGAGGCAAGGCATATTCTTTTAGGAAGGCCATGGAAATTTGATAGGAAGATCATTTACAATGGCCTAACTAATGAGATTACCCTCACCTATCTTGGCACTAAATTTGTGTTGCATCCTCAAACACCTTCACAGGTGGCCAAAGATCAACTAAATATGAAAGATAAGAGGGATGAGGAAGAAAAAATAGAAAAAAAAAGAAGGATAGTAAGACCTTGTCTTCAAAGGCCAAGGGGAAGGAAAAAGAGGAAAAAGATTCCTCCAAGAAGATTGTTGAGAAGGAAAATCATTTTGCAACAAAAGGTGATATCAAAATAGCACTCCTTCTTAAAAAATCTTTCTACCTTCTCCTATCAAGGGAAACATCCCTTAGCACTGTCGTACCTCTTGAGCTTGAGGTTATTCCTCAAGTAAAGGAGCTGTTGGATGAGGGTTTGGTTCATAAGAGCTTAACTCCTTGTGCTTTGTTGGTGCCCAAAATAGGTATCATGAGGCACCGAATCCCTATGATAGGTGGTATGATGAATGTGTTGGGTAGTGCAATCCTCTTTTGTAAAATCACCCATGCATCCAACATCTTCATGATTCACATACATAAGGACTCATTAGGTAGGTTTGTTCTTATTTTTAGTTTCAATACAAACTTAGCTGCTCATATGGGACACCTTAGGTTTGTTGTACTTTTTGGTAGGAATAATCAACATGAAAATACAGAAAAATTTATGTTTTATTGCATTACTTTCCTTAATTTTTTAAATAGTGATCAAGGGTGATGTGTCATCATTTTCTCCTATTTTTTAACCCTTTTTGTCACCATTTTAATTATTGATTAGCCTTAATTGACAATTTAATTATGCAGTTTTATCAATTGGCCCTACTGGACTAATTTTGTGTTTTTAATTTAATTTCAGGAGAATTATAAGCAATTGGGCTTGAATCTGGAATTGGGCTTGGACTTGAAGAGAGCAGACAATTTTATTCTACCAAATCTTATCTTATCTAGATATTATTTCGTCTAGATTTTATCTTATCATATATATATTTGATCTCATCTAGATATTATTTCATCTAGATCTTATCTTATCTTATCTAGATTTTATTTTATTTATGGACTTGGACTTAAAACAGATTCGTAAGCTTTGGGGTTGAGAACTATATAACAGCACCTAGGTTCTAGTTTTAGCTCTCTCTCTCCTTTTTGGTTTTTAGTTTCAGTCTTCTCTTCTTTTTTTGTTTTAGTTTTAGAGTGCTACTGTCAATTCATTTTAGTCTCTTTTTAATTTTGGAAGAATAATTCTAGTTTTCTTCGTTTTCTGCTGATTAATGGAAGGTTAAGTCTCTAGCGTTGTTTTCTCTTGAGGATCAAGCACAACTCTCTTTGAGGTTCTATTATTACTATTAAATTCTGATCAGTTTCTCTTCTTCACCAATTATTCTGTATTCGTTGCTATTGATCCATGCATGCTTAGTGCTTGATTAATTGTCTCTGCGCTTAATTTACGTTCATGCTTAATGATCGTTCATGATTAATTGGTGTATGTGTTGCTTAATCACATAATGAATGCCTTATGTTAAATTTCGCTTGGTAATTTAATTTAGGGTTAGATTAAGTGGTTGAACTGATAAAGGATAAATTCTCGTAACCTAGGATAAGAGACTTGCTTGTGAATCAAGGGGAACAACGTGTTTTAATTCTGACATTTTTTTAATTAAAATTTGCTCACTATTTGATTTACAAAAACAAATAACCCCCCCCCCCCAATTCGTTACTGTTTTATTACTATCTGTTATGAACATTTGGTTGACCATTGCTCGTTGGGAGACGACCTAGGATCACTTCCTAGATACTGCATTTTTAATGTTTATTTAATTCGGGTATAGCCTCGATCAAATTTAGCGCCGTTGCCGAGGAGCAGTAGTCCAAAGGTTCCTAGTAGCTAGTGATTCGTGCTTTATGTTTAGTTGTTTTACGTTTAATTCTTTTGTTTAGTGTGTTCGTGTTATGTTAGTGTTGTATTAGTGTTAGTGCATTGTTCTGTTTTATTTGATGTTCTGTTTTGCAATTTAGTAGTACCCCTTGTTCAACGCTTCTTTTGTTTCAGTTTTATGTTTTGCTGTGAATAGTGCTTAGCGACGAAATTAGAGACTGATTATGTGTTACTGTTCACACAGCATTACATTAGCGACTGAATTAGCGACGGTTGTTGACAATTTAATGGGCGATTTTTGTTTTGATAGTTAGGGTTGTTATTTTTGGCTGAATTTTTGTGTGGTAGGTTCTTTTGACTCATACTTTGTGTGAAAAATACCAAGAACACTTGGTGTGGCTGGATTTGAGAGATTCAAAAAAAATTTGAGAACTTGTGTTTAGAAAAACTTCAAACGGTCATAACTTTTGCTCCGGGTATCAGAATGACTATTATTATATATGTATTTGGGGTAGAAAAAAATTTTCCAAACTATGGCAACCGAGTCTCTAACTAGCCAAAATTGCTTTTTTACTAGTTTTTTTTTATTTTTCAAGTTTTATTGTTCTATTTCTCTAAACTTTCCTTAGGCAGTTTCCATAGTTAGACTTTGAATTTTTGTCTTTCTGTGCTATCTTTTCATGATTTTAGGGTGTACCTCACAAAATTTTAGCTCATTTTGATATCGTTTGAGTATAGCTGTAGTTTTACCCCCTTGTTAGGTGCTTGTTGAGAAACACATTATTTGCTGCATATAGTGCATGACTAGGGGCAATCCAGGTGATTTACAACCCTTTGATCCTAAAATAGATTGAACCTTTCATAGATTAGTTAGGCATAGTGTGCATCCTGGTCATTCTGTGCATTTTAAGCATTTTTAGCATTCTGAGCATTATGTTGAGGGTGATTCTGAATATTCTGATTTTGAGCATTCCACTACTAATTTTCATACTGAGAACATGGCTCAACATCCACCTCGTCAGAGGACTCTTAGGGAGATGGTTGCACCTGATTTCACTTATGAAAGCTTGTGCATTCAATATCCTGATGAGGGTGTTCCATATGTTCTCAATATTGGACTAATACATTTGCTGCCCAAGTTTCATGGTCTTGCAAGTGAAGATCCTCTTAAGCATCTTAAGGAGTTCCATATTGTTAGTTCCACCATGAAGCCCCATGATGTCCAAGAAGATCATATCTTCCTAAAGGCTTTTCCTCATTCTTTGGAGGGAGTGGCAAAAGATTGGCTATACTACCTTGCTCCCAGGTCTATTTTTAGCTAGGATGACCTTAAGAGGGTGTTCTTGGAGAAATTCTTCCCTGCATCTAGGACCACTACCATCAGAAAGGACATTTCAGGCATCAGGCAACTTAGTGGAGAAAGATTGTATGAGTACTAGGAAAGATTCAAGAAATTGTGTGCAATCTGCCCTCACCACCATATTTCTGAGCAACTCCTTCTTCAATATTTCTATGAGGGACTTAGCAACATGGAGAGGAGTATGATTGATGCTGCCAGTGGTGGAGCTCTTGGTGATATGACCCCTGCTGAGACTAGGAATTTGATTGAGAAGATGGCTTCCAACTCCCAACAATTCATCTTCATCCACTGAAAATAAAAAGCTTGAAGGAAAACTTGATGTCTTGGTCAACCTAGTAACCCAGCTTGCCATGAATAAAAAATCTACACCTGTTGCAAGAGTCTGTGGTCTATGTTCTTCTGCAGATCACCATTCAGATCTTTTTCCTTCTTTGCAGCAATCTGGAGTCAATGAGCAACCTAGAACTTATGCTGCAAACATTTATAATAGACCTCCTCAGCAGCAAAACCAACAACAGCAGAATAATTATGACCTTTCAAGCAATAGATACAATCCAAGTTGGAGGAATCATCCAAATCTGAGATGGACAAGTCCTCCATAACAACAACAGCCTGTCCCTCCTTTCCAGAATGCTGCTGGTCCAAGCAAGCCATATGTTCCTCCTCCAATGCAGCAACAGCAGCAGCAGTCACAACAAAGACAACCAGCAACTGAGGCTCCTCCTCAACCTTCCTTAGAAGATTTATTGAGACAAATGACCATCCAGAATATGCAATTTCAACAAGAGACAAGAGCTTCCATTCAGAGTCTGACAAATCAGATGGGGAAGATGGCTACTCAGATGAACCAAGCTCAGTCCCAAAATTCTGACAAATTGCCTTCACAAACTGTTCAGAATCCAAAAAATGTGAGTGCCATCACCTTGAGGTCTAGCAGCCAAATTCAAGTGCCTCCACCAGTAGCAGCACCTGCACCTGAACCTGTCAAGCTTCATTCTACACCTGAAAAGGAGGATGAGATAGTTGCACAAAAGAGAAAGCTTCCTAACAAAAATTTTCATACAGGTGGACCTTCTTCTAGTAATTATGACTTACAGCAGCCTCCTATCCCTCTTCCATTCCCACCTAGAGCGATTCCAAACAAAAAAAATGGAAGAAGCGGAAAAGGAGATCTTGGAGACCTTCAGGAAAGTAGAGGTGAACATACCTTTGCTAGATGCCATCAAGCAGATTCCAAGATATGCCAAGTTTCTAAAGGAGTTGTGCACCCACAAAAGGAAGCTCAAAGGCAATGAAAGGATTAGCATGGGTAGAAATGTGTCAGCATTGATAGGTAAAGTTGTTCCTCACATTCCTGAGAAATGTAAGGACCCAGGTACTTTCTGTATACCTTGCATTATTGGGAACTGTAAATTTGAGAATGCCATGCTAGATTTAGGAGCATCAGTTAGTGTCATGCCTCTATCCATTTTCAATTCTTTATCTCTTGGACCTTTGCAATCTACAGATGTGGTGATTCATTTGGCAAATAGAAGTGTTGCTTACCCCGCAGGTTTCATAGAGGATGTGCTAGTTCGGGTTGGTGAACTTATTTTTCCTGTTGATTTTTATGTTCTTAATATGGAAGAGGGATTTTCCCATGGTTCAGTTCCAACTATTTTAGGTAGGCCATTTATGAAAACAGTCCGAACCAAGATAGATGTTTATGCTGGCACATTGTCTATGGAATTTGGTGATATTGTTGTTCATTTTAACATTCTTGATGCCATGAAACATCCATCTGAGGATCATTCTGTTTTTTGTGCTGAGATAATTGATCAGATTATTGATAATTATATGTTAGATTTTAATTTTGTTCTTTATGGTAGGAAACATCCATTTTTATCTGATCTGCATACTTGTCATTCCTTATGCATTGAATCTGAATCTGAGTTTGAATTTGATCCTGTGTCTGATTTTTATGCTGAGAATGAATTTGAATTTGAGTCTGGTTCTGATTTTCTGGGTGTTGTACCTCTTGATGTTGATTTTTTAGAGTCATAATGCACTAACCATATTGCAGGAAGTACATATACTTCTGACTTGCTTTATGAGGTACAAGCTGAGGAACCTTCTTCTTCTCCTACCATGGTTCCTCCCACTGTTCAGCCACCACCCACACCAGAGTTGAAGCCCTTACCAGCAACCCACAAATATGCTTACTTGGAGGACAAGGAAAAATTTCCAGTGATTATCTCTGCCTCCCTTGATGCTAAGCAAGAGGAGAAGTTGTTGCTAGTTCTCAAGAAGCACAAGAAATCCATTGGATGGACTTTAGCAAACATTCCTAGTATTATCCCATCTACATGCATGCATAGGATACTTTTAGAGGATGGAGCTAAGCCAGTGAGACAGCCACAGGGGAGACTAAATCCCGTCATTCTAGATGTGGTGAAAAAGGAAGTGACCAACCTCTTGCAAGCTGGAATCATCTACACCATTTCTGACAGCCAGTGGGTGAGTCCAGTCCAAGTGGTTCCTAAGAAGACAGGCCTCACAGTGATCAAGAATGAGAGGGATGAGCTTATTCCCACAAGAGTGCAGAACAGCTGGCGAGTCTGCATTGATTATAAGAGGCTGAACAAGGTAACCATAAAAGATCATTTTCCCTTGCCTTTCATTGATCAAATGCTTGAGTGCTTGGCAGGTAAGTCCCATTACTGTTTTCTTGATGGTTTTTCTGGTTATCTACAAATTCATATTGCTCCTGAGGATCAAGAAAAGACCACTTTCACCTGTCCCTTTGGCACTTTTGCCTATAGGAGGATGCCCTTTGGCCTATGCAACACCCATGGTACCTTCCAGCGGTGTATGCTTAGCATTTTCAGTGATTTCTTAGAGAGTTGCATAGAGGTGTTTATGGATGATTTTACTATTTATGGATCCTCTTTTGATACATGTTTGGATAGTCTGGATAGAGTTCTTAGTATATGAATTGAAACTAACCTTGTGCTGAATTTTGAAAAATGTCACTTCATGGTAGAACAAGGTATAGTTTTCGGGCATATCATTTCCACTAAGGGCATAGAGGTAGACCCTGCAAAAATAAATGTTATTTCACAATTGCCTTACCCCTTTTGCGTGTGAGAGTTCGTTCTTTTCTTGGTCATGCAGGGTTTTATAGGCACTTTATCAAAGATTTTAGCAAAGTGACCCTTCCACTATCCAATCTGCTGCAGAAGGAGGTGGAGTTTGATTTTGATGACCGGTGCAAGGAGGCTTTTGATTTCCTCAAGCGTGCGGTGACTACCACCCTTATCATTCTGGCACCTGATTGGACAGCCCCATTTGAGCTAATGTGCAATGCATCCAATTACGCATTGGGGGTTGTCCTTGCTCAAAAGATCTCCTTACTTCAGCTTACTTCTCTTCTGCCATGACTTAGGGAGTTTTCTTTTTTTGTCTCCATCTTTACTTTTATTGCACTTGTCCAAATTTATTGATTGTTTTGATTGTTCTTGATCTTATGATTGTGCTACATTGAGGACAATGTGTTGTTTAAGTGTGAGGGGGGGGGGACATTTTTCTTTAATTTTGTTGGGTATTCTAGTTTAATTTTATTAGGTTTTCTAGTTTAAGTTTGTTATGTTTTCTAGGTTAATTTTTTTATTTTGGTTTTATGTTTGTGTACAACATTGCATGTTCTTCTTTGAATTATAGGTTATGTACAGGTAATGGGTAATTATTTTTGAAATAGGAGATTGTTGGCATTTTGTGAATTGAAATCCTTGTTTTTCTCTACATGTCAAGTTAGTTTTGAAAGTTCGAATTGAAAGTGATAGATTTACCCTTGGTGAGAATTTAAGCCATCATCATCTATTTTATTCGGTGTGTTTTGCCCCATTGATTGCTTGCACAATAGCCTTGGCTTGACTCTTGTTGATACTCCTTGCTTCACATGCATCTTGGGAGATGATTTAGGCATTTTGTTCTTATAAGCCTCTAGCCAAATGAGCCTACCTTAAATTAATTCCTTTGATAGCCCCTTTGAGACTATGTTCCCTTTTCTTTGTTTTGAAGCTCATTACAAGCCTTAAAAAAACCATGATTTCAACCTACCCTTAAGGAATTTTGGAGCTTTGGAATTGTTTTGGGAATAAGTGTGAGGGGGGGGGTATGTTTCATTGGATGATATGTTTTTGTTGGCCATGCTTGATGAATATATATATATATATATATATATATATATATATATATATATATTGCCTAATTGTTGCTTTATTTTTCAAATGCTTTCAATTGTTACTGTTCACGTTAAAAAAAATAAAAAAAAGAATAGAAAAAGAATGAAGTTGAATAAATGAGGTCTTGGTTTGAAGATTTGGATTGGTTTAAGGACTTGGTTGATTTTGTTTTGGGTTTACTTTTTAATTTTGGTTTTGGGGTTTACTACTTTTTCTTATTTCCCACTTATTCCCCATTGCTCCTCTATTCCTTTGGGTTTTAGCTACTATCCCATACTTTCATCTACCTTGTCCTTGGCCCCATTACAACCTTAAAAGACCTTTTGATCCTCATGTGCATGTGTTTGTGATGTGGTTGTCAGTTTTAGAGTCTTGCCAAGTCTATGTGGTGTTTGTTTTCATGGGTGCTCTGAGAGTAAACAGTAGCCTAGATACTTGAGAGATGGAGTGCATATCTTGTGAGGCTTTATCACTTTTCATTCTTGAGTTGATTGACTATCTTGCCATGTTTAAGATGCTTGGATGATTTTGATGACGGCCTTGATTCTTTAACTCTTTACGTGTTGGATGTTACCCATTCTTTTCATTCCTTGAGATTCATTGAGAATTATGTAATTGTTGTTGTGTCTGTTGTTTCTCTTTAATGTCTCTGGATTTGTCCCTTGCTTTGCTTTTTGATTTTTCCCAGGAGTGCAAAAGGCTAAGTGTGAGGGGATTTGATGTCTCATCATTTTCTCCTATTTCTTAACTCTTTTTGTCACCATTTTAATTACTGATTAGCCTTAATTGACAATTTAATTATGCAGTTTTATCAATTGGGCCTACTGGACTAATTTTGTGTTTTTAATTTAATTTCAGGAGAATTATAAGCAATTGGGCTTGAATCCAGAATTTGGCTTGGACTTGAAGAGAGCAGACAATTTTATTCTACCAAATCTTATCTTATCTAGATATTATTTCATCTAGTTTTTATCTTATCATATCTAGATTTGATCTCTTCAAGATATTATTTCATCTAGATTTTATCTTATCATATCTAGATTTTATCTTAGCTAGATATTATTTCATCTAGATCTTATCTTATCTTATCTAGATTTTATTTTATTTATGGGCTTGGACTTAAAACAGATTTGTAATCTTTGGGGCTGAGAACTATATAACAGCACAAAGGTTCTAGTTTTAGCTCTCTCTCTCTCCTTTTTGGTTTTTAGTTTTAGTCTTCTCTTCTTTTTTCGTTTTAGTTTTAGACTGCTACTCTCAATTCGTTTTAGTCTCTTTTTTGTTTTGGAAGAATAATTCTAGTTTTCTTTGTTTTCTACGGATTAATGGAAGGCTAAGTCTCCAGCGTTGTTTTCTCTTGAGGATCAAGCACTGCTCTCTTTGAGGTTCTATTATTACTATTAAATTATGATCAGTTTCTCCTCTTCACCAATTATTTTGTATTCGTTGCTATTGATCCATGCATGCTTAGTGCTTGATTAATTGTCTCTGCGCTTAATTTATGTTCATGCTTAATGATCGTTCATGATTAATTGGTGTATGTGTTGCTTAATCACATAATGAATGCCTTATGTTAAATTTCGCTTGGTAATTTAATTTAGGGTTCGATTAAGTGGTTGAACTGATAAAGGATAAATTCTCGTAACCTAGGATAAGAGACTTGCTTGTGAATCAAGGGGAAACAACGTGTTTTAATTCTGACATTTTTTTTAATTAAAATTTGCTCCCTGTTTAATTTACAAAAACAAACAACCCCCCTCCCCAATTCGTTACTGTTTTATTACTATCTGTTATGAACGTTTGGTTGACCGTTGCTCGTTGGGAGACGACCTAGGATCACTTCCTAGATACTGCATTTTTAATGTTTATTTGATTCGGGTATGGCCTCGATCAAAGGGCTTCCCACAAACCCTAAGAGAATAAAGGTGATTCCTGAGTGGCCCACCCAACCAAGTATAAGGAAAATTTGGGGCCTCCATGACTTAGCAAACTTTTACAAAAGGTTTGTCCCATATTTTTCTATAATTGTAGCACCACTCATTGAGTTGGTGAGGAACCATGTTCCCTTATGGGAAAATGCCCATGAAAGGGGTTTTCAGACCTTACCCTACTCCAACATGCCAAACACCACTAATATACATGTTATTATTCTTTTTACAAATGTTGAGGGAAGAAGCTCCGAGTTTCAAGAACCTCTAGATTTGAGGTCAAATCCTTTTCAAGGGGGAGGGAATGATGCAATCCTACCCCCCAAGGGCAATGGATTGAAGACTCCAAGAAGATTGAGCCAAAGAAGTAGGAGAAGGCCCTAGGGTTCTCATGGGCCTTAGGGTAGATTTTGGGCCCATGGGCTTAGTATGAGCCCACTTATCTCTGTACATATTAGATTAGGATTTCATTATTTTTTTTACCTTGCATTTAGGGCTCCATAATGTAGGTAGGGTACCCTAGAAATGTAGGACTTTTCAGCCCTTATATTTTAAGGAACCTAGACTAGTTTTTGTATTAAGGGTAGTTTTGTAATTTCACATACATTAAGTGAATATTTGGTGTGTGTGTTGAGAAATAAATTTAATTGAATTGGGAGAAGCCCAATCCAATTAAATTTTAGAGGAGGAGGTGAACATTTGCTTGCTACACCCCATTGTCACATCATATAGTCACACTTTGTGCATGTCCTTAATGCTTTACATGCCTCATGACACCTAAGCACACTTAGTGGAGAATCTTGGACTTGATCTTGGATTAATGGACTGAACCATAGCAAAAATTCACTAATCAAAATTTGTGAAATTTTGGCTCCAAAATTTGGCTCCACAAATTCAATTTCAAATTCAAGTGAAATTTGAATAGAAATTCAAATTTCTCTCCAATTTTGTCTGACACTTAGCCTATAAATAAAGGCCATGTGTGTGCATTTTTTGAACTTTGATCATTTGAGAATTAAACTTCAAAGTTCAGACCTCATTTGAGGCATAAAATTTCGTGCTCCTTCTCTCCCTCTCCCTCCACTCATTTTCTCCTACCTTCAAGGTCTAATCCATGGCTTCCTATGGTGGTGAGCTTCTGCTTGACTCATCTTCTCCTTGAAGTAGCGTCTCTGATCATCTTTCTTTTTTCTCCATTCTGTTGTCATTCATCTTCAGGAAGCAAAGGACTCCATTGATGAAAAAGATCGAAGGCCTACAAGTTCCATATGTAGCTACATCAAAACCCATGTATAATGATCATTCCTTCCCCCTAACAAGTTCAATATAAATTCCTTGATCCGAAAATAACAACAAAAGTTCCTTCGCATACAAAATTATCATACACCACAAAAAATTAAGCTGCAAGGAGGTTTTGAAGCATGCAAAAACCAATTGAGTCTTATATAGAGAAATCACATATAGCAGGTACAAGATCGGGATCAACCGGGTCTATTTCGATTTGGTATGTTAAATGAGAAAAATATTGGTAAAAACAAACGGACCCTTAACTCAATGTGCATAACATGTCATTTAGAGAGCATTTTTACTAATCTACGTGATCCACCAGACTTTCAAACATTAATGAAATTAAATAAATAAAGATTAACAAATTATAAATTTATGGGATTCATGTGGACTTGTGATTTGTGACAATTGATGGGATATATATATATATATATATATATATATATATATATATATATATATATATATATATACTATTAAATAAAAAAAAACTTAAAGTTTAAAAGTACATGAAACGAGTATACCAAATTACATCAAATAATGATTTCAATACATAAATATCATCTATAAGCTACGATAAACATAAGTTTAACAATTCTAAAATTCTTTAAGGCTTAAATATGTTTATCATACTTGAAAAATAGGCCATTCTCAAGTTATTACCTAAAATTCACTTTTGGTCAATTACGTACCTGAAAAAAAATTTATATTTCAATGTAATGTTTGTCGACTTAGAGACACAATCCAATTAGGTTCGAAATTCAATTCACTTATTATTCAAAGCAAGGGATTTCATCAAGCAGTTTGCAAACAATCAAAAATCAGAAACAGAATCACAAAAATTAATAGGTTTACCAAGCAGATTTAAGGAGCATCAATACAATTCACCAAATCCAAGCAATTAGAATTATCACAGTTTTCTAAAGATGATGATCCTATTATGAAGATTCAGTCAATCTAATTAAAGGTAATTCAATCGAACTAATCCCTAATTAAATTGAAATCACAAATCAAATTGAAGTATCATTCAATTAATTTGTAATTAGGATTCAAATTAGGAAATTAATCAATTACATAATTCATTTTCAATCTTAAACACATTCAGAATCACGAATACAAAAATAGAATTGGAGAAGGGGATGGACATTCATAACAAAATTCGAAATACTTAACCAAAACTCAAATTCATCATTGCTTGATGGATCCTTGGATTGATTAATTGTTTAGCCTTCCATAATTGTCACCAATGGAAGAACGGAAAATTTAACAAGAGAAGAGAAAAATAGAGTTGAAGAGATGAAGAAATGTGAAGAACCAATGAGAGAAAAAGAGAGAGAAGAGTTTGATCTAAAACTTACACTAGAAGTTTCTAAAAATTTGTTTTGTACAAGATGACTCTAACTAACTAACTAACTAACTATGAAAATACACTAAGTAAACTAATATATACTCTAACTAATCAAAAGTAATGGATGGTCCCTAATTAGGCCCAATTAATCTCTCTAATTAAGCTAATTACACAATGCAAAGGCCAAAAATCCAAGTGCAGAGGCTATGACATCTAAGCTCAAAATGGAAAAATTGGTCCAAGCTCATCTATGACAAAATTGTAGCTATTTCCCTTTTCTTTCCAAGGACTACTCATATGCTCCATTTGAAGTTTTGTAGCTTCCTATAAGTCCTCCACAAGGCGGATAAGTCAAGTAAGCACCCAGTCCAAAAATAAGCAACAATTATCAATTAAACTCAACTATTTGCCTAAGACCAAAACTGGGTTAAGGTGAGAAAATAAGAGTCAAAGAAAGGTCAAATAAGCTAAGAATAATAGGAAAATAAGAAACTAAAAATGCTCTATCACTCTCCACCGTGGCCACTGCCGCCATCGCCACCAATAGCGTCCCCGCCGCCATGATCAATTGAATGTAGTAGTTAAATTTAATGTTTACTAAATAAAATCAACCTTTCTTTTGATATTAAGTGCTAGTTAACTAGAGGATATTCTAAAAATTCTCTTCACTCGATAATTTTGAAAAAAAAAAACATAGTTATTAGTTGTGGATATTATGGTACTATAACTCCATGCATCCAATAGCGTTGTTATATAGTCTATATGCTTTGTTTGCTTCTTACAAACTAGGAACTACCCCCTCATGGTTAGTGTTCTCGTTTGGTCTTGCAATTTCTTGATATATCAGAGTTTCTAGAGTCTATTAGATGAGGTAGGTGAGATACCTACAAAGACACTCTTATACATAAGTTAATCTTGGAATCAAGAAATTGTAGATAGAGAGATAAACATACCTAGTTACTCCTATATGCATGTGTGTTTATAAAAGCCATTGAAGATTATCTTAATCCCCCATTATCTATGGTAACCAACTATTTTACTAGGTGTGGTAACTATCTGTTAGATTAAGTATAGCTACCCACAAGGTTATGTTAGCATAATTTTATTCTCGTGTAATTTTTTAGGATTTATCATACTGGAACTTACACTATAGAATCTTGAATAACATTATTTTCACATTTCACTACTAAAATAAAAGTTTACAATGGCAGCTGATCTAGGACGGTCATATAAAAACCATCTTAAAAAAACGGGCAATGGCATTTTTGTAATTAAGTGTAATTTTTCAAAGACGAGTTTGAAAAAACCGTATTTAAAAACACATTACTACATCATTTCATAAAGAATCGTCTTTGAAAACACTGACTTATTTAAAAGACATGTGACTCTCTGTCATAGGGAGGAAACCCTAAGCCCCAATCCAACGAAGGGTGAGAAGGAGAGGCTCCGCATCCAATCCCCGACCAGCCCCTTCTTCTTGGGCTCCAACTATGAGCAGCTCGAACCAATCCAAACCTTACACACTCTCTTTCTTCACTGCAAAGGACCCTTCTCCTGGGCAGCCCTTTCTTCTCAGATCTCTAAAATCCACCATTTTCAAAAAAAGAAGAGAGAAAACAATGAGTATTGAGTCTCTCTCTCTCTTCCCTGGTATTCTTCTTCATTTCGATTGGATTTTTCACACCAATCATGCCACGCTTCTTCAGGAAGTATGTAATTTAACGTTGGTGTTTGTTTGGTTTGGGAATTTAAATGATGTCTATAATTTCAAAATTATTGCATGAATTGCTAAAGCTATGAGTAGGGTTAGGTAGTAAATGCGTATATTAGTTTATTTTCTCTTATTTGATGCTTTAGTTTTTACTGTGTGGCTATTTCAAACAATTTTGGTTTTCTGGTATAAGTTTATTGGGTGTCACATTTAGGTGAGAAGTGGTGCGAATGCTGCTGAGATCTATAGTTTGGCATTTTCTTCTACTGCTCAGTATTCAGCCTTAAGGTTAATTCTAGCATCCCCGAGCAGGAAAAGTCACAAAGTTCAACCAATTCAGATGTTGCCATTACCCCATCTAGCTCTTCTCGCTCCTTCATTAAATTGAAAGGTATTTTTTTCAACTAGAGTATTTCTTTTCAGTTTCTAGCCTATAATCTTTCCTACCATCTCTTCCTTTCCATGATATGTTCTTAGAACCACAACACAAACTGCATATGCAGTCAGATTTAGACTTCTAGTTATATATAAGCTTTATGGTAATTTAAAAGAATGGTCTAAAATATTTTTACACAATGAATCATATAGTTTGTGTTTTTTTCCAGAGCTTTTCTTTATATTATTATTATAATAATCTTGGAACAATGCTACCCCATTTTTAGTCTACCTATGTTCTAGCTATGAAATGAAAATACTAACATATATTAAGTCTCACTCTATTCCATGATCAGATGTTTAGGATTTCAATCCATAGCATCTGTTTTAAGTTTCTTAGGCATAACTACTTTCTAGTTTCTAGGGATATTAACTACTTAATTGTTACCAAGTCCATGGTGTGTTGTATAATAACAACAATAAATTATCTAATTATACATTTAAACCAAGGTACATGATAGATCAATGATTTTATCATACATTCAGCTTAGTATTAAGTATTAACTATCAAAGGCTTGATGTAGTGGATGATCTAATGGCTAACCCAGAGATTATGCCACATATTGCTCAACATCTTCGCAGGCTTCCAGACTTGGAACATTTTCTTGGCCGAATTAAGTCCAGCCTTAAATTACCTTTTCTGTTGTTATGTGCACATAATTTTTAAACTTCCAATTCTGACTAGTAGTAATGGACTTCATACATTTCTTGCTCAGTTTGAAGCAGCAATAGACAGTGACTTCCCAAATTACCAGGTATTTTTTCTTACTTGACACTTGAATTTGGGGCTTAGGCATTTGGGTTTGCCTGTCCTCATTTGGGTCATAGTCTAATTCGTGCCAGACTGGGCCAAATGAAAATTACTAAGTCTTTATTTTTCCTGACTCCGTCAGCCCATATTTCTACTCGGACTAGTTTATTAGGTTTGAATCATTTGATTCATTTTGGCACCTTGTGTAATAACCCTTTTAGCAAGTTTTATATATTATACCCCAGATCTTTGTAATTAAGATTTTCAAAATCATCGTAATTATTAAATCCATTTCTTGTTTGTTTTTGTTAAGATAAAAAGTTGGCAGCACTGTTGATTCTTACTGAATTTTTTACTGTAGATAATTGGCATTTTTAGCAGTTTGATGTATGGCAAATGTTGATTTTCATTTTCATCAATTATATGGTCATGTTTGGAAACATATGCAGTGTTGTGTTATCTTTGAGTTTATGTACGTCTAACTGTATAGTTGGAAACATATGCAGTGCTAAGATCCATACCAAATGGACCAAATCGACATGTATGTTCTAGTTATATATCAAGTCTAGTAAAAAAAATTGCGTTGCTAGAAAATTAGTCAAGATTTAATTAAAAATTCAACTAGATTATTCACGTATAGTTACCGGATGAGAAAAAATCATTAAAATCAATTATTCCCTAAAAGTCATCAAACTTATCGGTCTATAAAAAATGTCTTTTGTAATTAAATGGTCTAACTTCTTTCCTCCCTTTTAATTTTAGATAACAATTTTGAGAGGTGTGCTATATAAAAAGATAAAAAAAAGTGAGAAGTAGAAATAATTATACGCAATATATATCAATTATTTAAAATTTTAATTTCGATACACTAAGTAGAATATTTTAACTAATAATATTTAATTATAAATTGTCATAAATATCATTTTTGAAGTAATTAATATAAAATTGGTCAATTTGTGAAAAACTTGACAAATTTATATCATACTTAATTAACAATTTATGATTGAGTTCATTTTAATAAATTAATTATTTATTGTTAAAATAATAGAACTTTAATGAAATATCTTCTATTGAAAACAAGCTATCCTTTTACATTAATGAAACTAACATTCCATTTCTTCCTTTGTTTGTTTCTATCAATTTCTCATTTCTCTTTTCTGCATTCATAACTAACAATCTTCTTGACTTCTATGACTACTACAAGGGTTAGATGGAAGCTTGAGATGGATCAACCTTTCTTTTGTTCAGGTATACAATGATATGAAGTTCTTAATTTTATGAGCATCACTAATTCGAAAGAAGCATTTACTAAGCTTGTTTTTGTTCAGGTATACAATGAAACTAACATTCCACAGGTATATTGCTTTCTCTCTGCTTGCTGGTTTTCCTTTCCAAGTTTTCCTTATCAAGTAATTAAGTTTGGTTGCAGACAGTGGCTGGGATAAATTCCAGAGGAGCTAATGGTGTTAGTCAGGGATTGACTTCTCAAAAAGGTGGCTTAGAACTTGTCAGGTTGGTGATATGCAAAATAAATTACACTTGCTTTAATGCACATCAATGATTTAATGCATTAGTAATTGCACAATGAGTTTGTGGCTAGATTATACATTTTTGGAACTGAGACAGGTATGTACTACTAAAAAAAAGGCCTTCTACATCGATTCTAATGGTCTTTCTACATCGGTTACGACGCGTGGTGGTAACACAGTATCGTTGAATACCGACATCGGTTGGAGGACCGTCTTTGAAGGACGACCTTTCTACATCGGTTGTGTAGCTCAACTGATGTAGAATGTGAGCTTTCTACATCGGTTCTAAGGTTGAAACCGATGTTGAATGGTAGGGTTTCTACATCAGTTATCAATCAACCGATGTAGAATGGGTAATAATGGCAAGGTTTCTACATCAGTTATAAGTCAACCGATGTAGAATTTGAAGGATTTCTACATCGTTCATTACTGAACCGATGTAGAATGAGTAGGAATGACAAGGTTTCTACATCGGTTATAAGTCAACGATGTAGAATTTGAAGGGTTTCTACATCGTTTATCACTCAACCGATGTAGAATAATGATTTTTTATTATTATTTTTGCGAAATTTATAATTTCCCCTTCAAATATTGGTGTGATGTTAAAGTGCATGATTGTGGTTTACTAAATGTAAAAATACACATATTTGAGCCAGTAATAGAAAAATCACAAACTGCGTGTAAGACTAATGTGAAAAATCAAGAACATCAAGAAACAGTTTTATTGAAATGTTATTTAACAACTTCTATAAAGATTTTGCAGGGTCAAGGAAAGTACCTACTGTAGAAGCATTAATCTGCAATAGATGGTGTGAAAAGCCCAAGTTATAATGCACTATCGACCCATCAACCAGTTGATAGACGAAAACAAGGTTTGAATAATTAATATTGCAGAAGATAGGAATAAAGCATGACAATACATTTTCCTGTTTCATGATTAACAAACAGATAAATGGTCCAGATAAGATCATCCTTCTTTTGTTTCCCCTCATTTACTCCCATAGTTAGTAGCTGGCTGGGTCCTGCTCTTAAGAAAGTCATGTCAAAAAACTGGAAACTCTATTACTATTAACTATGTGTATACATAATACAGTTTTATAATCCTTTTAGGCAATTAAACAGTGTTAAAGAATGCTCACAAGTAAATAACCCAGCTAAACAAAATTTATCATAATTAAATACTAAAAGAGTCCACTAGTGACAAAGCCAAAAAATGTATAGGAAGTTGTGGAAGCAGCAGCAGTAGCTGCGGCTGCTACTTGTGCCGCAACAGCTTCTTTCGCTCTTTTTGATGAACTACCCTTGGGAACTATAGGAATTCTAGGCGGTAATGCTAATTCCAATATAGCAAATCTGTCACGACAAGTATCCCAAGCGAGAAGTCTTGCACTTCCAGAGTCAACAATTGACCAATCACTAACCTTGTAGACAGAGAAATAAGGAATATCTGGCCAAACAATTGCTAGATACCTGTAAACATACGATGCAGTAAGAAAGCAACAGAAAACGCACTCCAATTTAAGAAACTAAATGATAGAAGAAGAGGAAGCATAACCAAAAAAAGATCTGGGAATAAAAACCACAAACACAGAAAAGATCGTATTTATTTTGAGTATCACTGATATATATGGAATGCCAAAAGTTAGAATTTTATTCATCTTATATTCTATAGAAAAACCCAAAGCCACAAAATTATATTGAAGAACAAAATATTAGTTACTTTTAAATTACAAAATTTCTTTACAAGAAAAAAAAATCAACCAAGTTGTAGCAAAAGTCAGAGGCAACTTACTTTCCTGAACTGCTGACAGAAAGAACTGAATGCGAATCATGTGGAACAGGAGTACTTATGTGCTTCTTCCCCTGCTTGATAGGTAATGGTTCAAAAAAATCTCCCTTGGGTCTTCCTGTTTCTGACAAGGAGCTGTTATTTCCAAGAGATGGATTTGCAGAATTGTTTAACCGAAAATTTAATAGCTTTAATTCCCTTTCAATTACAAATATGGCAGAATGCTCTTTACTGTCTGATGGGGTTGGTAGAGGAGCAACAGGTGGAAGAGATCTAGCATCAAACTCACAGATAATAACACCAATGTTGGTTCCAACAGCTACAAGATGAGGCTGCAAAGTATGTGCAACCATACAATACACCTGCCCAAAAAATCAGAGGCAAAATTAAGTTTGACCAAACTCATTACCAGGTAGAGTAAACAAAAAGAATGGGAAATTGGACAGGGAGTAATGAGGGCTGGGCTTGAAATTCAGTTTCTTCTTTGTTAAAGAGGACTTATTTGCCTGAGGTATATAAGCATATTATACAACATACATAAACTGATAACATGATTGAAGTAAAGCTTTCCACAGATTTTGTTACACTCAATTTTGATCTATCCTTGCCTCCATTCAAAAATATTGATATAAACTATTTGAATGCTTTGAAATATATTCATATCATTCCAAGTTGGATAGCTTCAACAAGAAGTCATACATGGAACAAAAAATACTACGCCAATTCAGAAATTAGAAGAAAAAAAAAGGTTTGGAGAATATCAAGGTTTGGAGCTCGAGGATGGCACCAAGAAGCCACACTGTGGCAAGCCAATTTAGGAACTGGCTTTATACGCCGCAGCTCCTGAGAATCAAAAGCTTTTTCATGCTAAGTCTTTCTAGTTACCAGGAGAATTTTCACAAAAATTTAAAATAGCCAGGCATTAGCCCCACTACCACACCTTAAAGGAGACGGTGTCCCATATGGCTAATGTCTTATCAGCACCAATTGTGATTAGCTGAGGAGCACCTCCCATCACCTTTGACAACTCAACTGCCACAACCCCTCCATCATGTGCCTAGATAGATGCATTAAGTGCTATCATTAACCAATGAAATGTCCATGCACGGAATCATTCATGAGTCATACAGAAAAGAATAATAAGGTAGAAAAAGAGAAAAGGGGGGTGGGGGGGAAGATACATTATTTGCCAATGTAAGTTTGCATTTCGCCTTGTACCCAAATTTTAGATGTTCCTTTCTATTATAATAATATGTTATTCATCTCATATCCTTCCTTTCAATTGTATTCTCACCTTCCAATGTAAAATGCAATTGCTTGAACAACAAAAAGGAAATAGGAACTATAATTAAGCCACAACTAACAATGGCTTATCCCTGTTTTGCAGCCATAATAAGCAATTGACAAATAGGAGTTAGAATGAGGAAAAGAGTGGTACTTTTAAACTCAGCTTGGGTACAAGTTCACGTGAATCCTGTCCGTGGTCAGCACTCCAAATTATGAGCAATCCATCACTAGCACCCGAAACCAGAAGAGCCTGAAATCCAAACATACCCCACACAAATGAACTGCCATACCAAAGTACAAAAGCAACTTCCAATTATAAAAGCAATATATAGAGATAATCAGTCATGCGAAAAACCTGCACATACATGTCACATATCAACTAGCAATTGTAATTTCTCAATAAATTATCTTGATTGGGGGTGCCAGAGAATCCTAACTAAGTTTCTAAAAATTAATGCAAGTAAAATACAATAAAGTAGAATAAGTTCTTCAATGGGGAATCAAGACTTACCTCACCAGAAGCAGCCATGAATGACATCAAGCAAGAGATAGACCCCTTATGACCTCCAGTGTACCTTCGCACAAGCTGCAAGTAACTAAAGTATCACATGATATGCTAATAATTTAAACTAGATTAATATTAATTTTTTAGGTCCCCACCTTCCATGTCATCATTGATAGAACTCTAATGACACCATCAGATGCACCAAAAGCAACAAGAGGACCATCACCACCTGTTCTATAAAGGAACTCCATGCTGCAACAGCATGTAAAATTGGAAAATTGAAACAACTTATACAGTATGCATAAATATTGCAAAGAAAAGTATAATATGTAAACAAAATATGTATTCATTGCAATTAATTAACTTAGGACTAGGATACAAAATTATGTCATACAACATGTGATGCCAAATTTCCATCAAGAATTGAGAAGGTGGAGATTTTACACACGAAGGATTTTAATTTGTACAAATAAATAGAATTAGAATATCAGAAGAAAAGGTGGCAAACAAAAGATTGTCTAGGGAGAGAAATCTCTATTTGGAATTTGGCAATTTATTCACACATATGGCCACCTATGTTGTACTTTTATGTGTGCCTCAATGATTGCTTATGTGAAAGAGAGATATTTGGGAGCGGGGAAGGCAAAAAGCTCACACAGTAGAGACTAATTAAGGAGCAATCATCATTTATTACGCACCATCTATTTAATTAATTCAATTTAATTTTATTATCTAAATTAAATCATCATCATGGAGAAATCATATTTGATGAAAATTTAACATCGTCTTATTTTAAATGATTATAAATATATTTTTTAATATGATTAATTTAATTTAGACAAAAAAGGATAAAATTAAATCAATTTTAAATAATTTTAAAAATCATAATTTAAAATTTTGAATAAAAAATTAAAACATCAAGTCAAGAAAGAAAAACTGATTTAACTTAAAAATGCTAAAGGAGGAGAATTGAATAATAAGAAATTGGAGTGGCAATGTGGCAGAGGGGACAAATCAAATCAGGAAAACATGAGCACATATAAAGTGGAGCCAGTGGATGAAATGGAGCCACCTAAGCAAATAGGAATCTCCATGATGCCTAAACTGGTAATATTCAATTCATTGATGCAAATCGGGTTGTCTGCACTTGAGAAAAGCTCAATGCATTGAGCTGAATATGTACACCGTAAATTATGTTCATTGTTAACTAAGCACTATAGCTAGTAAATAGTAATTATCACAAGCATCATACTAAAACATCAAAAGAGCATCATGAGCAAATTTGTTCTTTAAAATAAAAGATAAAATTTTCACTTACATAGAAATGGTCCAGTTCCAGCAGAGTCACCCTCCACAAGCTTGAGCTGGATGGTCACTTTCCGAAACATATATTTTCTCTTAGATCCAAATCCAGCACCTGCAGTGTTAAAAAAAAGGTCACATGTTTAGATGAAAAATAACACATTTTGCAGGACTATTAAATGGACTAACAAGAATTAGATCTAACAAAAAAAAGTGCAAAATTAGATCAAATAAGAATTAGTTCAAATGTGATTTGTAAAGAATTCTCATCACCATGAAATAGATATGATGTTACTTACGCTGTATATAATTAAACTACAAAATTTATAATATATGTTACAATATAATTGAAAAAAATAATTAAATTTCTAACAAATATATGTTAAGATTTGACTTGTCCATAATTATATTTTTATTTTAAGTTTTTGTTTAATTTAATTTTGTTTCAATGTTTTTTTTTATTAGTTCTACCTTACCACTTTTGGAATATTCTTCTGAGTTTTCTCTTAATGCTTTAGCCTATAGTTTTCTCAATCTGCCTCTGCCTCTACCTACTCTCCTTACTAAGGCTTCTACATGCCATCTCCACACATGCCCATACCACCTAAGAGTATCTTTAGCATAGGCAACTTATTAAACAACTAACACTGACCTTGCTCTAAGGCAAGTTTCTGCTATATTTTTTACCTTAGTTTTTTTCTCGATAAGTACTTTTTTGATACCATGGTTACTGCCGAAGTAGAACAGTACAAGATAAATCATAAAAACCTTCAATAATTCTAATTGGTTGCTCTAATTTTTCAAATATGGCATCAGGAAAATAGTAACCAATCAGCACAACAGATTTTACAACATCAGAAATTCTAGAAGCTCTTCAATTCCTTGAACCTAACCCATTAAGGAGGTAGGTGGCAGGTGGCAACTCTCGACTTTCATTTAAACTACTCTAACAAATGAAACAGACCCTTAAACTTTTGCATCCATATCATCCTCAGAAACACACATGGACAAAATAGGAATGCAATAACAGAACTTATGTAAAGTATTTTATAGATAAACTAATTTTAACTTAAGATAAAAGTTTAATTATATTTTACGCCTTTTTTCTGCACCTACAATTATTTATTGAGAAATTTATTTAAAGATACCCATAAATAAGAAGATCAGTACAAAGATTTGGTAGGAAAATTTAGAATTATTCATGTGCATAATAATCTATTCATCCTTAAAAAAATACAGTCAACTTACCAATAACAATTCATCTAGCTATGATTAAAGTACCTACCTTTCCATAATTCTCAAAATTGGTTTTGAGTATATACTCAACATTAGTTGGCTCAGTGGTGTAAACCTCATATCTGAAAGGGTTGAGCAGCCTGTAAGCCTTGTGCTTGGCAGCAAGATCAGTCATATAATGGTGCAGCCTGTTGAAGTTTAGCATCTGATTGAAGATGGTGTCAGCAACAGGGTGGTACTTCTTTCTATTATGCCTTTTGTTCAGTTTTCTGAACAGAATTTGGACCACCAAAAGAGTCAAAGGTGCAGATAAAGCTGCAAAGAAATAAGGATGTGAAAGGAAAGCCATGGATGATGGCATGCTTTGGTTTGGTTCTTTGGTGAGCTAGGGAAGCTGTTGTGCTAATGAGACCTTTTATAGTACTTCAAATCAGAATAGAGATTTCAAGAAAAAAATCTTATAATGAAAAAAAATGGTTTACGATGCATTTTTTCCATGCCAAATCAGAATAGAGATTTCAAGAAATAAAATATATTTTAGGCCTTTCATTTTGCCATTGCTTCTTCCAAATATTGGTCCCACGCTTCTTTGGTAGTAATAAGTTTCACATTCCCAACAATCCACATTATGATCAGAATCGTTATCCTTAGCTTTGTTCTACAAGCATTAGAAACATGAGAATAAAGATTATGAATGATTGATGCATCCAAATATTCTCACCTTAGACACATAACTCCCCAAATAATTGTTTGAAAGCCACAAACTTGTATGCTTTAATGAATGGAAGCCTGAAAGAAGGAAGACCATCGATGTCAGCATATCAAAATTTCCAAAAATCAGAAAATCACATCCTTATATAAATTTCCAAAAAAAAGGAACCACAAACAACTACAATACAAGAAAAGATGAAATCTGATATATATATATATATATATCAAGCTAGCATCAATGTATATAAATTTCTCTAACGTTTATTTTCTGTACGTGCAAAGGTCTCCAAATCCCATGTACTCTTTATTTTCAATCTTTTGAATCATGTGTGCAATACCTACTCCCCCTGTAAGTTGGAAAAAAATAAAATAAAAAATAAGCCATCCAAATGAAAATACTTACCTAATAAAACTGCACTAACACTAAGTGTGAGTAACAATATATTTTGATAATCTTTTTTTACAAATCCAATCAATTTTTACAAATATATTTTCACTAGCTAACCTTTTTTTTGTGAGTAACAATATATTTTTACAAATCCAATCAATTTTTCACTAGCTAACCTTTTTTTTGTGAGCAACAATATATTTTGATAACTAGTAATTAATATCATATTTTTTACAAGCTATTTTAGTATTTATATTTAATAAAATATGACATGTTGGTAAACACTAGCCAACCCCAACATTTACCATGGGTACTACTAGTAAGTAATAACCTGGGAAAAATAAAAAATATCAAAGAGAATGTCCACAAAGCGGTACTCCAAAAGATGATACTTACCTAATAAAACTGCACTAACACTAAGTGTGAGGCTAAGGATGAAAATGATCACAGATAAATACAAGGATAATTACCCGGGAAAATTAATTAATCGAGATATAAAGTTACCTGCGAAAATTAAAAACTGTCTAAAATAAAACTGAAATATAAAAACTATCACTCCAAATTGCAACATCTTTTCCATTTCAAGATTATCTCATTGATCTGAATTTGAAGTGCATCATAATACTTTTCTAGTTTACCATGTGATCTCTGGGATTTGGACGCCTCTGGAAATCCAACTCATCAAACTCAAAGACAGACAGCAACTCTACTGCATTGATACCAAGCTCTAGAAGGTGTGGAATCTAATAGGCAAGCAACAAAATAAGTTTAAATAAAGTCAAGTCTCTAATCAAGTCTCTCACTTTATCCCTTTCAAACAGAAACATCGATGTCTAGTTATTAGAAACTAAGTGGAATTCATATTATAGTTTTGTGAAATTATGCAATTGATCAAGAAAAAGGTAAATGAATTAAATAATGTAAAAACATCCGTTGAGAGAGAAAAAAAAGTAACTGTTAAGAGATAAATAAAATAACAGATCCACATATAATTGCTGAAATCAGAAAATGGAACACAATCCAGATCATGATTTGATTTCATACCAAACTTAGTAGCTCTCTAAATTACAACTTTGCATAACATGGTGTTCCCGGTAGTAATTTAGCCTGATAGACCAGGAGTGAGTGATAATGTGTAGCAATTGTATTTTTTTTTCTTTTGACAGAGTAGCATCTGGTTTTGTATGTATACAAGAAAGGAAAAAAGAATGAAAAAGCTTTTATTAATGTACACAGGACTTAGTGTTTCTTCAACTATATATATTGCCTTTCAAAATTGTTTGTAATTTACATTCAAGAAAAAGGTAAATGAAGGGATCTTACCTTACCCTTTCGATCGACTTCTACCGGGTACTTGGGCATCATTTGAGCTGATGCCTTGTCATCTCTGTTACATCATTTGATGCAAATTGATTCCAGTTCAGCTCACCCATTGTTCTAACCCTTCTAATGCATTCAAGGCTCTCTGGTTGTAAGAAGCACTCTTCAATAGCACCGTATGTTCAGCCCAAAGTGACATCCTATATCCATGGATCTGCATGGTATAGGTCAGGAAATGTATTAGTATTACAAAAATGTACAAATAACAGTCCAGAACACTATTGTAGTTATTCACAACCCATATTCTTTCACTATACCAAAAACATATTATTAAAGTAAAGTTACATTGACAAATGCATATTGGTATTCGAGGGAATTAGAGAACTAGAGAAACCAAAATAAAGCCAAGTTGGTGGTTTTGTGGCCTGATGATCATAAAGGCCTCGTTGGCTGGTTGCTTGTATTTAACTCCTCTAAAGTGAAACGTGCATTTTAGAAACTAGAGTGTGGAATTTTAATTTGTTATACATGTAATTTATCACAACTTCAACTATTCATTTTTTGAATCAACGGTTGTCATAAAGGCTTAAAGTAAATGTGAGAAGTCACTAAGTACTACTAACTTAAAAAAATGATTACCTGCCCACTAGGATAATACTGCCTTCTTGCCAGGTATGATGAGGTTGGTAGGCACCCATTGCAATCTCGATGTCCCTTGTTCCTTCCATAGAGCGCTGGTTGATGTTTGCAGACCCCAATATAACATATTCATCATCAACTATCATGCCTTTTGAACGAACATAAACCATGAAACGTCGATTGGTTCTGGCCTGGATAAAGAGCACTAGCACACAAGTTTACAATTGCATTCACTAAAGGGAGATTGCATGCCACAAAACAGACGATTAAGATGCTTATAATGACTGCTAGAATATTTGTTTTACTTGTAAAACACACATTTCACATGTTAAGAAGAAAATTAAGACATTTGGATAGAGATACTTGAACCCGGTGATGATCCTGGACATTTGAGGACAAATGTTTTCCAAGAAGGAGGGAATGATGAGAATCATGAAACAGGCCAAATACAGTCTAAAGGCCCAAGTGGAGAAGGACGAAGGCCCAAGTGGAGAAGGACAAAGCCCCCGAGTGGAGAAGGATGAAGGCCCAAGTGGAGAAGGATGAAGGCCCAGAGGCAGAGACACTATCAAGACTATTAATTGTTGCTGAAGGCCCAAGTTAAATATATTTTTTAGTTATAATTTTTATTTATTGTAATTTTGGCCCAAACTATTTAGAAGGCCCATGTCTATTTTTATCTTTTTGTTCAGCTACACTATAAGTATGGGTTTTTGTTTTGAATAAAAAAACTTTTGGCATTTTCATAAAATTGGGTGAGAGTTTCTCTCTGGGTTCCTTGTTGAACCAATATCAGACTTATCAAGGTAATCCTTGTGGCGTCTACCCAGACTTATCTTCCTTCACCGGAAGTGGCGTCTACCCAGACTTATCTTCCTTCACCGGAAGTGGCGTTTACCCTGACTTATCTTCCTTCACCAGAAGTGGCGTCATCCAAATCTTCGTAGCCTGTATCAAACGATCCGCCCCGTAAGGTTCACATCACAACTCTTTTTTTATTCATTGGTTCCAGATATCTATAACTTTGTAAGAACTCACTGTTTCATGGCACTATGGAAGCAGAAAAATGAAACTGAAAAGGGAAGAGGGGATGGAGAGAATAGAATCCATACCTGTGGACTATTTGCTGGCGGAGGAGTTCCAGACAGTGATATTCTCATACATATCTATGGCCTCCCTATTGCCAAGACAGAAAAAGATCAAATAGTCTTGTGGAGAGAATGCTGCTTCGAGACCAACTTCAACCAAAGCCTTGTAAATTGTCTCATACATCATTTGCATTGTTTTATGCTGAATTTTGTTAAGATAAAATTCATGGTAAGAAGTATGAAACTATAAAAAAGAAAATTATGCTTGTGTTCTTTTTGGAAGCAATATTACATCTTTGACTAAAATGGTCAGAGAAGTGAGGAAGACACGATACTTTTAGTGTATATTCTGGGGCCAGAATTCAGATAACTAGAACCCACTCATAAGTTGTTCCAGCTTCACACAAGTTTAAGTAATTTCTTATATTCTGATGAGTAGACAAATCAACAGGTAAACTGGGCATTCAAAATCGCAATTTATTAGCAGGATTCAAGTGGCATAATTTGAAAGTTGGCCTTTATCTTGTGAGTTGTAGCATACCTGCCAAAATAGAATTCTTTGAGTGGCAGCACCAGTTGGAACACCCTCTGGCGCCACATTGGAATGACAATGTACACTGCAAGTCTCTCGTTTGCCCTTATCTTTGCAGCAATCTTCAGTGCAATTTCCATAGGAATTAAATTATTAGCACCTGCAAAAACATGCAATTTTAACATTGAAAGGAGATATTTTAGCATTGGATGCTTTATCCATACAAAAGCTGATATACCGGGATATTGGGATAATCTATTTATGTTCTACAAAATCTTCAGCACACTAAAAGAAGGAATTCTTGAAGCAAAAAGCAACATGTGTTCAGAAAGAGGAGTTCCATACCAAGGTCTTTATGTTGACTCCAATTATATGAAGACCCAATGAAATATTGATTCTCTATATAAATGTAATGTTGTGCAGCACGAATGGCCTTTACATATGCTGTATGTATGCTCATGTCAATCAGCACATTCTTCCCACATACAAGATTCTGCAAAAACACATTAATGTTTAAATATCCCATCATCACACCTAAGATGGTTCAAGTATGATGAATTGAAATCTAGCATGTGTACGAAAACTTAGAAACATAAAAATCTTTCACTCACCATGCTAGATGCATCTTTTGGCTCCTTTGGAAACCCCTTGACAGAATTTGAATCAATTGAACGGAATATCTGTATCCCAAAGCATGTATATTTAATGGTTACCTTTAACTATTGTATTTTGAATGTGTAAATTTTTTCCATATTTGTTGCACAACTAGAATTCTCCTGCTAATTTATGACAGAGATAATATCCTATTTATCTTTAGAATGTTGCAACTTAAGTGCAATGGAATTATGTGGCTAGGAACCAATGAGTTTCAATTTTAAAACAAAGTTCAAAGCTACTAAAACTGAACCTTGTCATAAATTCTGACATTTATGAGAGAAAAAAAGAAGGCAAACTACCAAATGGGATCACCCTATCAGTAGTAATATTACCAAGCTCTGGGATTTGGACGCCTCTGGAAATCCAACTCATCAAACTCAAAGACAGGCAGCAACTCTACTGCATTGATACCAAGCTCTAGAAGGTGTGGAATCTAATAGGCAAGCAACAAAATAAGTTTAAATAAAGACAACAAATAGTAAGTATGAAGCACATAGTAATAAATAAACAGGTATATTTCATAAAATTGAAGACGGTGTGTAGCCACTAAAGAATTGCATACAACCTCCTTTTCTGTGATACCAAATGGTAACATAATTTTGTGGGAAAAGCTTCCTAGTATTAAGACTTTCTTTCTTCTAGTTGTATGTAACAAGATTACTGCAAGAATATCATTTCCAAGTAACCAACAAGAACATACGAAGCTTCTTTTAAATATATGGCAGTAACACAGTATCTAAGAACTACTACATTTACGAACTTTGCATTTACCATAGAACAAATTGAACACAAAAATAACATGTGCCACTCAACAGACTGAAATTTGCTAGCTGTGACTGAGTCTCATCACAATTCTGAGCGCAATATGAAGAAAATGACTTTTTCTCATGTTCTATAGAAGGTTTAAAACCATTCTAGGATCCCAGTCATTTTTAACATGCATATATTTCGCATACACAGTGTATTAAGATTTGTTGTGTCAATGTCATGTATTGTTATAGATACCAAAGAAAGATTTGACAAACCCAATATAAATCTCTTTGGAAAATCTTTCCTATTCCTATCCTTCAGATTTGAGAGCTATATCCCTGCCAAAGTACGATTCAAGAGACTGAAACTTCCTTACTAACTGGAACTCATCGAAATCAGTTCCCTTCTAGTGGTGAGGGAAGGAGATACCTTCCATTACTTTTGTAAAAAGTCAATATATTATTCCATCAAGGGTTTGAAACTGCTACAGAACTTCAACAGGACATTAAGAAATTTGCATCATTCCAATATTCAAATCCCCATCTTTGTCAATATAACATCTTTGTCTCATTTGTCCATATTTTAATGGTTGAACTACTGTTGGACCCAAAGAAAAACTTTCTTCAATCCATTTCATAAACACAAGTAAATGTAACTTTAAGAAATTTGTACTCATGAATCAAAGTGATGCATCATATTTGTCTTAATTATAACATAAACATTACCTTTTCAATCATACCGAGGTAGCTGCCATGAATGTTGCTATCCAAACCACTAGATTCATCACTTGTAAATTCCCAGACATTCATCTCATATATAACAAGATCTTTCTGTATTAGCAGCCACAAAAATGATGAAAATGGAAGAGCATACATTAGACTTCATTCAGCCAGAACCATATCCTCAGTGAAATGAAGACTAGACATCAGGTATAATAGCATACAAAGCAAAGGCATGATCTAGCCATAGACATAACACAAATCAGCTTGTAAGAAGCCTTGATCTAGGAAAAATATTGTAATAAATATAACTTATAACAGCCAATTGTGCAGGAAAAATACCTAAGAAATATTTGGAAGCTTGTAATTTTCTCCCCAGTCAAAAGGCAAGCTGTCAAAATCATATGTGCCAAGAAACTTAGACAACTTCATGCTAATATCCCCAAAATATCCCCACGTGGTCCTTCCTCTTCACCTCAATCGCCTCCTACCTCTTCCTCTCAATCCTCTTCCACTTCTCTCTTTCTCTCCTCTTTCGCCATCGTCAAATCCCTCTTGGGCCATTCCCCACCATCCACAGCCTCTCCATGTCCCTCATCTCCGCCACGATCTTCCCTGGCATCCTCCTCTTTGTCGCAACCGAGATCCACAGAACGCGGTGGTTCTGGCGGCGCTCCAAAACCCCCTTACAGTGGGTCCTCTACGGGGGACAGCTGAGGTTGCGGGAGCTTGGAGAGGAAGAGGAGCAGGAGGGGGAAGAGGATTTGGAGCATGAGGGAGAACAGGACCGAGAAAAGGAGCGCGAGCGACACGAGGAACGGGAGTCGGAGGGGGGAAGAGGAACCAGAGGAGGAGCCGGAAACGGAATCGGAGGGGGAGCCACGACCTTACCCAGGTTTCGCCATAGTTGTAGCAGAGAGAAAGGAACGAAAGAAACCCTCCTGAAACCTAAGGAGTGAAAATGAAAAGTCGTTCAACGTTAGAAAATGAAAAAATAAAAAGATCAAAATATGATGAATTTAAAGACGGGTGCTAACTAAAACCGCAGTAATCATGTTACAAACAAAGACGATTTTTATAAAACCGCTTTTGAAACATTCAAAACAAAGGCGGTTTTATAAAACCGCAAAAAGTTGGATTAAATAACGAAAATGTCACTGCATGTTTTACTACATCGGTCTCCAATAACCGATGTAGATTTAATGATGTTGAATGACCAATTTGTAGTATTGATGCAATCTCGGATAAGTTTATGTGCTTATGTGTGTATATATATATATATAAAAGTTTATCATTGTCACTCTGTCTTATACCATTAATGGTGATTGTCGGAACTAAATAGATAATAAATTATTCAATTATAGAAACACTATAATTTATTTCTCACTTTCGCTGAATGCGGGCCGAAAACCATTCCCAATACTCACTTTTAATTTTTGGGTGATTTATTTTTTATTTTTTTTAAAAAAAAGAGTGGTTCTTGTCTTTTCAAATAGAAAAAAAAAATTAGTCCAAACAGATAACTTTTTTGTCCTAAACATTTTATGTCATTAGAGGAAAAGCACGAGTACTAGTGATCACCATATTGTGCCTAAAGAATTGCAATATACCACATTTGATTAAAAAAAGAAAAAGATATTACATAAAAAAGAAAAGATAAAAGCCACCACGCACCAGCTATATATTAAGTATAATGTAGCTAAGCTCTCTATGACTATCATCATAAATATTAAATTCGAACACATTTTTATTAGAAGTTGCCCAATCATGAAAGTAATGCATGCTTATACGTAAATGATGCATGCCTATTATTAGGCTTGCAATTTGCAAATCAACTTAATTTAGTGATACATAATGATGCCAACTTTTCATGGTAAAATAGTGTAGGGTTTAGTTATATAATTAATGCCTTTGATTTATCAAATTAGGAAATTTAATTTGGTGATTTCAAAAAATTATTTAATTAATTTTCTTCTTGTTCTTATTTGATATTAGAATCGAAGAAGAATCAATAGGCACGTGATGATCCTGCAGTTATTGTGATCTGCAGTCTTCTTTTGGCCGTTGCAACTTTGGCTTATTGTGCCACATAAGTTTTTCTTACATTTTGATTGTAGTGTTTTGATGGCCGATGGTTCTTTATAGTAGGGACTCTGTTATGCTATAGGAAGCTACAATATCTTGTAGGGATGGGTAAGCAGGTCAGCCCGTCCGCGTAAGATCTGTCCGCATAAGTCCGCATTGGCAGCGGATCAGGTCAGTCCACCTTGCTTCTTACACGGACCAAATAAATTGGTCCGCCCCCGCCCCACGGATCCCGCGGGTCAAACGGGTCAGTCCGCGGGCCTAGTTTTAAAAGAATTTCAATTTTAATAAAAAATACAATACAATCAAATTAAGTTCAATACAGATGTAAATAAAATCTCAATAGTTAGTCAATTACATCAATAAAATAAATAATGTCTTAACAAAAGAAAATCCAAGCAATAAATCTAAAATATGAAATTTAAACATCTCTAACAACAAATGATTCCATATTTGAAATAGCTTAAGCCTTCTCCATCTCCACATTTAAGAGTACAACAACAATGAATCAGCCCCAACAAAAATAGGATAAAAACAAATTCTAGAGAGAGAAGAGATGTACTTTGCATGGTGGCGCGGTGGTGGGCTGAAGCTGTGCTGCTGCGGTGTGTCACGTGACTGTGTGAGTGTGAATCGCGTTTTGTTTTTCTTGTAAGAGAAAGAGTCGTATGACTTGTGCGCGTGCGAAGAAAATGTGTTCTTAGCCTGCTACAATGATAAATGCTAAATATGATGTGAGCTATTTTTTATAATAAAAATATATTGAAATATCTTTAAAAATATTTATTTAACAATTATTTTTAACTTAAATGATAAAAATTGATATTTTTATTATTTATGGATTGCAGATATGAGAAGGATAGATTAAAAGAAAAGAAGATCGAGAAAATATCAAAAAGGAAGATTTTTAGCATGTTATCACTTATCTTTTTTTATCTTGATCTTTTATTTTTCTTATCTTATCCTTTTTTATCTTTATCATTTTTTAATTTAAATCTTTTATTTTTATCTTTAAATTTTTATCTTATCTAATATATTTCTTTATCTGTTATTTTAACATAAAAGTTTAAAGTAAAAAAGAGAAAATCAAACCTAATATAATTGGGTCAGGGTCACACCTAATGCAGCTGCGGGCAACCCACAGACCCCGCGGGCCAAACCTGCATAGTTCGTGGGTTAAGTGGCACGGACCCAAAAATATGACATAACCATGAACCGTTTAAAAAAATTGGTCCATAACTCGTGCGGACCACGGGCCCCACGAGCCAGTCCATGGACTTGGACCCGTTTACCCACCCCTAGTATCTTGCATTAGAGTGGTGTTGATGTCTGGTTCTTTGGCAGTGATCCATTATTTTCTATCTCCTACACTATTCAATAGCTTTTTATACATAATTTTATCCTAAACTCATCATTAGATTGATCCAAAATTTTAGACTAATTCAAAATTACTTGATATCTTATTCATTTACATCAAAATAATGTAATATATATGGATGAGTTGTTGATGGTAGCCACATGGATGTACTGGCTGTACAAGACCACCGACAACAAAATATATCTTGAGTACGTTATTTCCAATGCGCATACCTTTGGTGGCACTAGTTGGTCAATTTCATAATTCATCTCGAACATTAATGTATATGATTTTTTTAAAGCACATTTTAAGACGGTTAAAAAAACCGTCTTAGAATCCTCAATATATTTTAATTTTTCTTTTAAAAAAAGAATTCTAAGACGGTTATCTGAAAAGTCGTCTTAGAAAGTACAGCCTTCTAAGATGGTTTTTAACTAAGACCCATCTTAAAAAGGTACTCTTCTAAGACAATTTCTAGTTAAGAACCGTCTTAGAATGATATATTTTTTCTAAGACAGTTATACATGAAACCGTCATAGAAAGTGACTTTCTACGATGTTGGCTACGACGACGGTTAATAACCGACGTAAAATACACAAAATAATCAATGTAAAAAGTTTTTTTTCGTAGTAGTGTTTATTATACTCTATAATTTTTATCAGAAAGTTTAAAACACTTACCTGCATCCATAATGTTGTTAAAAAATTATTACTAGTGTTTCTCCTTTCTTTGATTTCCTTTAGTTGGTCTCTCTGATGGATAGAAACCCTCCATAACATCCTTTTTCAAATTCATTTTTCTTTAATACCAAAATTAACCTTAATGAAGTGAGAAGATAGGGACTTATTTTAATAATTTAAAAATAACTCACAATAACTTTAATATAATTTCAAGTCTAATAACTATCATATTAGACATCTTTTCATTAAATTTATTTCATTATTATATGAGACATTATTAAATTAAATAATCTTACAGGTTATTGTTGGACAAGTGGGCTCTGTTATCTTAAGAAGGGGGGGGGGGGGTTGAATTAAGTTACAAAGACTATTCCCCAATTAAAATTTCACTCTCTCTTTTTGGATAAACAATGCACCCTTAACATGAATTACTCAAAAGACAATTCAAAATAAACTTCTTTAAAGCAAAAGATTAATAGCAATAAATAAAAGAAGTTTAAGGGAAGAGAGAAATGCAAACTTAATTTATACTGGTTCAGCCACTTCCCGTGCCTATGTCCAGTCCTCAAGCAACTCACTTGAGATTTTCCACTCTCTTTGTAAAACTCTTTTTACAAAGTCTGAACCACACAGGGACAACCCTTCCCTTGTGTTCAGGAATCCTTTACAACAAGAGACCCTCGGTCTCTTAATCCCATTTCAGAAGTAAGAAGAGAAGAAGAAATCTCTCTTGAAAGAGATAGATTGTACAATGAAGATCAATCAAAATTCCTTATTGAATATGCAAGTGTTTGACCAAGGAATCTTTTTGAGAGGATAAGACATTTCAGTTCAGAAAAACTCTCTTAATCTTTTGAGAGGATAAAACTTTTTGGGCAATGAAAACTCTCTTTTAATTCGTGTTTCCAAGTCACATATAAATAGACCTTTGATGGCCATACATAAACCATATGAATAGATGTGACTCTTGGAAATTATTTTCTGAAAATCTCCTCTGGTAATCGATTACAAGACTTGTGTAATCGATTACAGGCTTTAAAATTTAAATTAAAACGTTTAGTAACTTCTGGTAATCGATTACCATCCATGTGTAATCAATTACACAGTGTAAAATTTAAATTCAAACTTGTAATGGCTGTTATAAATCATTTTGGCCACTGGTAATCGATTACATCCTCTGGTAATCGATTACCAGAGAGTAAATCTCTTGAAAAAGACATTTTAGCTTAAATTTCTTGGCCAAACCTTTTGCTATTTCAATTTGAAATTCCCTTCCTAAATAACTAGAGATCTTCTTGATGTTGTATCTTGTATTCTTGGATTTTTGTCTTCAATTAAAATTGAGAAGCACATTTTCATAAAGTATCAAAACATCACGATCATATGGCATCATCAAAACATCAAAGGCAAAGTCTTTGCTTCTACAGTTATGAATGAGGAGAAAAGATCCCCCTAAGGTCAAGAGCAAAGGATGAGCGTCAGAGCTTGATATGCAGAGTTGAAATTTTGTGTCATGAATTTTTCCAAGGTTTGGTATTTCCTTAGTTCAATGATTTTGCTAACTGCCTTAAAGCATTAATAAATATAAACCATGTATCTAATGAAAAAGCTATAGAAATTAACTTCATAATCATATCAGGTTGTTGCCAATTATAAATTTGAGGCCGATTTAAAAGGTCATTAACAAAGAACGAGTTATGCATTGGTTGATGACAAGTTCTAGGAAAAAAAAAAAGAAACAAAATGGTCACAAGAACTATTGAGCCAAAAAGGAAACATGAGGATGTGGTTGGTTTGAAGTGTGCAGCTGGGGAATAATTAATATGGTGCTACAACTCATGTGTCATTATTTGGACCAAAATGGATTCAAATTGTTTGTGAGATTGACATTTATATGCATTCACAAAGTCAGCAATTCAAAATTGTGCGATGAAAATCGAACCACTCGTATATTCATTTCAATCGGATTTAAAAGATGCATTTGGAATTTTTTTACTAATCATGGTATTGATACAAATTAATGTTAGGAAATTAAAATAAAATAAATGAGAAGAAAATGCAAAGTCTTAAACTAAATAACAAAAAAACAGTAGCAAAATAACTTTAGAACATGAATCAACAATGCACTATATCATACAATAAGCATAAAAGAAAATAATTCAAGGGAGAAATTTTGTTAGCCTGGGTTGAAGCACGCAAAGCTATCCTTAGAGAGAAAACGCCCCCACTGTACTAGTAGGAAAACCTGATTGTGCTCCTCTCCCAAGATACAGCAACCCGTTGGTTCCAATCGTGTGCAGCGAAAGGATCCCTGAACCTTTTGAACACCATGCTCTTGATCTCAAAAAGATATTTTTTTATAAGAAAGGAAAAAACAAAATTTAGAGAGAAAGAAAACAAATTGTTCATTCTGCTTGTGTATTTTCTAGAGAGGAGGAAAAATATAAATATAGGCATAGACCCTCTTATGCAACAACAAAATCTGACCATTAGAAACCAACTTACAGATATCAAAACAAACATAACAAATATGTAACAACTTGCATTGACCCATGATAATTGCGAAATTTGAGTTAATTTGATGGTCAATTTTGGCTAAGAATAATTACAATTTATTTACTTTACCGTTGTTTTTAATGAAATAATAAAGAAATTAATATCTTTGCAGTTTTTTATTAGCAGAAGTTAAAAGAAAAAGATTTCAAATGCTTTGGAGGAAAATTGATGCAAAAACTTGAAAAAAAAGTTGAAGATTGGAGCATCTTGCGTAGCACACAAGTCAAGCCCAGCGCATCTCCTCGCTTAGCGGCCAGCTCACGCTTAGCACAAAGAAGGCCCACAGAGAAGCCCAAAGGCACGCTTAGTGTGAAAGCCCGCGCTAAGCGCGAAGTCGCATGAAAATTAAGATACCTTAGGCTTATAAATGGAGTAGGAAGTAGAAGGGAAAAACACAACCTACACACCGGAACAACAACACCCCGGAGACTCAGAGCTTTCTAATGAATACATACTAAGCCTGAGTATCTCTAATAGGGGAAATCCTCTTTCTATGTCCATTATCCCATTTTCCTCTTCTATCGATCCCTCTTCTTTTATCCACATCAATCCCTAAAGTGTAAAGCCTCTTATGATAATGAGGGACTAAACCACCATTATTGGGAGCCTCGCAGACCAACTCTAGTGATGTAACTCTTTCTTATTATCTATTTAATGTAATGCCAATTTTTATTATTTCTTTCCTGTGCTTTATTGTTATTGTATGGCCTAATCGTCCATGCATTAGTTTTAGGGGTTATACATTGGGAAATGGTAATTTCTAAAGAACTGGGAAAGGGAATCTCAACAATTTATTGCTAGGGATATAGTGACCTTGTTGTGCCTCTGCATACATCTTCATACTTAATGCAATTTATTAATCAATCTTTGCAAAGGGATTTGGGAGAAAGAATAGATAAATTATGCTATTCATAATGAGGGATCAGGGTTGAGTGATCTTTTATCTTTTCTTTTAAATCTTTATCTTATCTCCTATCTTTCTTTATCTTTTATTTTAAATTTCTTATCTCTTGCTTGAAAATTGGGTTTACATCAATCTAAATACAAACAAAGTTCTTGTGGATTCGACACTCAGACTTCTGAGTACTTTACTACTTAAGACAAATTGGTACATTTGTCAATGAGTTAACAAGTTTTTGGCGCCGTTGCCGAGGACTTTGCTTTTCGTACTTGGTTGTTTGCATATTCCAATTTTAAAGCAATTAGTTTTATCTTTTAACTTTTTGTTTTTATTTTTATTTTTTTTCAAAAAAAAAATTTTTCTTGTAAGTCTATGCTTGCAGGGTGGAACCTCAAAAGAACTTGATTCATAGAAGATATTTTAAAGATGGAAGATCTTTTTAAGAGGCGGACTGAGTATCTTGACAGGACACGATCAAGGGTCACTTACCCACCACCTGTAAATTGTGATTTTTGTGGAGGAGAGCATTGCAATGACAACTGTCATCTCTACTCCATGAAAAAATCTTGGTGGGGACAGGAGTTACACCCTTACAATCAATATGAAGAAGAAATAACTCCTAATCTTAAGAGTGTGTTGGTAGAATTCATGGCATACCATGCTACCTCTAAAGCCAATCAAAACTCAATGCAAAATCTGGAAATTCAAGTTGGCAATAGCTACTCCATGGAAAATAATCAGTGAGAGCAAGAGTTACAATCCTACCATCAATATGAAGAAGAAAGAAGTTCTAATCTAGATAATTTGTTGATGCAATTCAAGGAAACAACTAAATCTACTCAACTAGCATTTAAAAGTCTAGAAATTCAAGTTGGTAAGCTAGCAGAAGAAGTGGCTAAATTTGTGGCCACAAGGGAAGAAAACTTTGTAGAGGTTGAAGCTCATGAGGAAAGTCTTGTAGAAGAGCATGATTCAAGAGAAAAAGATGAAGAAAAAATTAAGGAGAAAGAACAACAATGAGAGAACTACTTACAAGAAGAAATTCAACAAGAAAGTATTCTCCAAGTCAATACCCCTCCTCATCAACTGATTGTCAAGGAAAAAAGGCATGGAGAACATGATAAATCTTTAAGTGTTATTCTCTCCTTGACCTCCAGCACTTCTCTTGCAATGATATGGAAGGTGTTTTTAGAATACGTGAGTTTCATGGAGTCTCTAGCTAAGAGGCATGATGTAAGCTCCATTGGAGCTTGTAGGCCTAAGATCTTCTTCATCTATGGATTCCTTTGCTTCTTGGAAGATGAATGACAGCGAAATGGAGAAGGAAGAGAGAAAGGAGACGCCACTTCAAGGAGAAGATGAGTCTAGAAGAAGCTCATCACCATAGGAGGCCATGGATAAGAGTTTGGAGGAATAATGAAATGAATGAAGGGAGAAGGAGAGAAGAGCACGAAATTTTGTGCTCTAAGAGAGCTCTGAAATCTGAAGTTTAATTTTCAAAAAATCAAAGTTAAAAAAATGCACACACATGACCTCTATTTATAGCCTAAGTGTCACACATAATTGGAGAGAAATTTGAATTTCAATTCAAATTTTACTTGAATTTGAAATTGAATTTGTGGAGCCAAACTTTGGAGCCAAAATTTCACTAATTATGATTAGTGAATTTAAGTTATGGTTCAGTCCACTAATCCAAGATCAATTCCAAGATTCTCCACTAAGTATGCTTAAGTGTCATGAGACATGTAAAGCATGAAGGACATGCACAAAGTGTGACTATATGATGCGGCAATGGGGTGTAGTAAGAAAATGCTCACCTCCCCCTCTAAAATTTAATTGGATTGGGTTTCTATCAATTTAATTAAATTTATTTCCAACCACACACATCAAATATTCACTAAATGCGTGTAAAATTACAAAACTACCCCTAATGCAAAAACTAGTCTAGGTGCCCTAAAATACAAGGGCTGAAAAATCCTATATTTCTAGGGTAACCTACCTACATTATGGAGCCCTAAATACAAGATCCAAAATTAATAAAACCTTAATCTAATATGTACAAAGATAAGTGGGCCCATACTTAGCCCATGAACCCAAAATCTACCCTAAGGCTCTTGAGAACCTTAGGGCCTTCTCTTGCATCTTTGGCGCAATCTTCTTGGAGTCTTCTATCCAATGCCCTCGGCGGGTAGGATTGCATCATTCCCTCCCCCTTGAAAATGATTTGACCTTAAATCCAAAGGTTCTTGAAACTCATTAATTCTTTCCTCAACACCTGTAAAAAGAATAAAAACATATGTATTAGTGATGTTGGGTATGTTAGAGTACGGTAAGGACTAAAAACCCCTGTCCTGGCCATCTTCTCATAAGAGAATATTGTTCTTTACCAACTCAATGAGTGGTGCTACAAGTATAGAAAAATATGGGACAAACCTTTTGTAAAAGTTTGTTAAGATATTGAAGCCCCAAATTTCCCTTATACTTGGTGGAGTAGGCCACTCAGGAATAACCTTTATTCTCTTAGGGTCCATGGGAAGCCCTTGATCACTATTTAAAAAGTTAAGGAAATTAATGGAATAAAACATACCTTTTTCTTTATTTTCATGTTGATTATTCCTACAAAAAATTATGACAAACCTAAGGTGTCCCACATGAGCACCTAGGTTTGCATTGAAACAAAAAATAAGAACAAACCTACCTAATGGGTCCCTATGTACAAAAATCATGAAGATGTTGGGTGCATGAGTGATTTTACAAAAGAGTGTTGCACCACTCAACACATTCATCATACCACCTATCATAGGGATTTGGTGCCTAATAATACCTATTTATGACACCAACAAAGCACAAGGATTTAAGCTCTTACGAACCAAACCCTCATCCAACAACTCCTTTACTTGAGAAATAACCTCAAGCTCAAGAGGTATGGCGGTGCTAAGGGATGTTTCCCTTGATAGGAGAAGGTAGAAAGATTGTTTAAGAAGGAGTGCTCTTTTAATATCACCTTTTGTTGCAAAATGCTTAACAATCTTCTTGGAGGAATCCTTTTCCTCCTTTTCCTTCCCCTTGGCCTTTGAAGACAAGGCCTTACTATCCTTCTTTTTCTTTTTTTTTTCTAGTTTTTCTTCCTCATCCCTCTTATCTTTCATAGTTATTTGATCTTTGGCCACCTGTGAAGGTGTTTGAGGATGCAACACAAATTTAGTGCCAAGATGGGTGAGGGTAATTTTATTAGTTAGGCCATTGTAAATGATCTTCCTATCAAATTGTCATGGCCTTCCTAAAAGAATATGTCCTGCCTCCATGGGAACTATATCACAATTAACTTCACCCTCATATGTCCCAATGGAGAAAGGTACCATCACTTGTTGGTTAACTATCATTTTCCCTTGCTCATTGAGCCATTGAAGTTTATAAGGTTTTGGGTGGGGAATGATAGTGAGGTTCAACATGGAAACAAATCTTGTGCTACAACAATTGCAACAAGATCCATTATCCACAATGAGAGAACAAGTTTTATCTAAAATTTTGCATCTTGTATGAAAGATGTTCTCTGTTTGAGATTGAGATAGATCACAATATTGACCTCCAAGGAGCCTTCTAACCATTAAGAGGTCACCTTCTTCATGGGGGTAGACTTCCTCACTAGACTCTTCACCCCTTACTTCATCTTCACTTCCACTAGAGGAAGGGCAAGAAGTAGTCTCCTCTTGACTATTATAAATGTCTTGACCCCTCATGATCATGGTTTTCTTTGTTGGGCATTGAGAGGCAATGTGACCTCTCCCAAGACATTTGAAGCATTTAATGTTGCTAGTCCTTTCTTGGGAACTAGTCTTAGGGGTGTATTTCTCTATGGTTTTACCCTTATCTTCCTTGGGTTTTGAAGGTGCAGCCCCCAAAATTCCATAGGCTTGGTCCTTCCTGGATAAGAGTGAGAGCCATAAGATTTTGAAGAAGGCTTTCTTTTAAGTTGTTGCTCCACTCTTATACAAAGTTGGACTAGCTCATCTAGGTCCCTATATGGAAGGAGTTCAACCTTGTCCCTTACTTCCATATTAAGCCCACTAAGGAACCTAGCTATGCTTGTTCTTTCCTCCTCCCTAAGTCCAACTCTTAAAAGGAGTAGTTCCATTTGTTGTCTATATTCTTCAACACTCATACTCCCTTGTCGAAGCCTTTGGAGCTTGTCCATAAGCTCCCTTTCATAGTAGGGGGAATGTGCCTCTTCCTAAGGACACTCTTAAGATCATTCCAATACTCTACTGGAGGATCCCCATGAATCCTTCATTCCCTAACAAGGGAAGTCCACCAATAGAAGGCATACCCTTGAAAGCTAAGGGTAGCCAATGGAACTTTTCTCTCTTCGCTAATATGATGGCAAGCAAAGAGTTGTTCAACCTTCATTTTCCAATCTAATTAGGCCTCAACATTATCTTTTCCATGGAAATATGGGAGGCTAATGTTAACTTCTTGAGGCCTTCTATCCTTTTCTTTTTGTTGGGAGTGATGTTTAGTTTGTGAACTATGGCGCCCTCTATAATAGTCGCTAAGTTCTTCACTTAAACTCTTGCAAGATTCATGACTACTATAGGAGGCATGTTTTTCTCTTTTCATTTCTTTCATTATTTTTCTTTTTTCTTCCTCTCTTATTTTCTCTCTTTCATCTTGACTTATTTCTTCCACTCTTTTTTTACCTTTTTCTTTTCTCTCTTGCTTTTCTTTCCACAACTTAAGGGGGATATCAACTCATCTAATATAAGGGGTCCTTAGGAGTAAAACCCTCACCATTAACACTAGATAAAGAATGAAGACTCATGTTGGTTCCTAAGTTATGGTTCTTTCTTGTTGGGGGTTTGAAAAAAAGGTAAAAGAAACTATGGTTGAAACTAGCCAAAATAAACACTAAAAGAGGTGTGAAAGATAAGGTAAAAACTAATTGGTAAAATGCAAGCTATCTAGGCGGTCTGACAATGGAGTGTAAAGGAAATAAGCTATGAAAGTAAGCAAGAAATTAAAGTGCAAGAAATGCAAACTAGGCGAATCCTAAGAGTGTTTAGATGTCCTCATTTAAGGTTCCCAACAAAACACTCACTATCCTAAGGGAAAATTGCCTAAAATTATTACACACAAATGGAAGTAGGGTGACCAATTGGAGGCTCCCAACTTACTTCCAATGAAAGGCCTTTTTGTTACAAAGTTTGAAAGCAAAGAAAATTGCCAATTACAAATTACAAAAAAAAAAAAAGTCCTCAATTTTGGTGGCTATTCTCTCTTTTGTGTTTCACTCAATTTGGAGTGCTTCTTATTCCAATAGCTCTTAAGGTGGTTGGCCCCTTGCTTCTTGACTCAAATTCTTCAAGGGATGACACCAATCCTCCTTTCCAAATCCCTATATGGAAACTCACAAACAAGGAAACAAAGAGACAAGCAATAACCAAAGACCAAAAAATGAGATGAAAGCTAAACCAAAAGAGTTTTGACAAGACAAATTTTCCGGGATGATTCAACAATTAAAGCAATGAAAAGCACATAAAAGCAAGGTAGGACTCAAAGAGAAACTTAGAATGGCTCTAGAGTAGAGTTAAAAAAACTTAAAAAAAAACTCAAGAAATCTCTAGTTTTGGCACTTGTTTTCACAATAATTTTCAATTTAAATTTCATAACTAGGATTGGTATAAAATAGGCACCAATTATAGAACAAATTTTGAGCCAAAACAACAAGCACACTTTCCTTTCACTTTTTTTTTCCTGGACACTGATTTTTCTGTCAACTTGTGTTATTTTTCTTATTTTTTCCTTTAATCCAAATCACTTGGTTACTTTTTTATAATTTTGGTCCAGATGTCTAGAAAATTCAGTAAAAATTTCAGCTCAAAACACGTAGTGACCAATTCCCAGTAATTTATACAAGTTTGTATGTTCAAGCTACCAGCACCAGCGATATCAACCTAGAAATCAAGAGTAGTGTTTATGTTGCTTAAGGCTTGGATAGTTACAATTTGTGTTTGCTTATGCTCAATCATCTTGAATAAAAAAATTCAAGAGAGCTTAAGACTTATTTGATTCACAAATCCAGCCACAACTCAGCACCACAACTCAACTTCATCATAGGCATCATGTAGGAATCTTAGAAAACATAAAAAGAGTTCAACAACAAGACTACTTCTAGGAATTGATTTACAACATGTTATGAACTAAATAACATGCATGAATTAGACTCAAAATTCAAAATATAGGCTAAGAATGACAAGAATACATGAACAAATATATCTAGAATTCAATAAACAAAATAAAAATTCAACACAAACGTAGAGCATAATGTGATAATTACTATGACTAAACATGACTCTAAGACAACATGGATTAAGTGATTTACACTTAGATTTTTGTGTTTTTTTTATAATCAATATTTTGGAAGAAAATATAGATCTAAAGGTTCAACACAAGAATATTATGAATGAAAATTGATAGAACCTAAAATCAACACAAAAAAAAGATTCAAGAGTATATCTACAAAATTTGAACCATAGAAATGCAAGGACAAGTGTAGATCTAAGATTTAATCGGTTTATTTTTTTGAATCTACTCTAAACAGCACCAAACCACAAGACAATGGAGGATATACATGGAGAATAAGATGAAGAACAAGGAATTAAAGAGAATTCAGTGAACAAAAAGATAGAGGAAGCAAAAGAACATCACCTAGATGAAGATGCTCTTGATACCACATAATGTAAGCTCCATTGGAGCTTGTAGGCCTAGGATCTTCTTCATCAATGAACTCATTTGCTTCTTGGAAGATGAATGGTAGTAGAATAGAGAAGGAAGAGAGAGAGGAGATGCCACTTCAAGGAGAAGATGATTCTAGAAGAAGCTCACCACCATAGGAGGCCATGGATAAGAGCTTGGAGGAAGAAGGAGATGAATGAAGGGAGAAGGAGAGAAGAGCACGAAATTTTGTGCTCTAAGAGAGCTCTAAAATCTGAAGTTTAATTTTCAAAAAATCAAAGTTAAAAAAATGCACACACATGACCTCTATTTATTGTCTAAGTGTCACACATAATTGGAGAGAAATTTGAATTTCAATTCAAATTTTACTTGAATTTGAAATTGAATTTGTGGAACCAAACTTTGGAGCCAAAATTTCACTAATTATGATTAGTGAATTTTAGTTATGGTTCAGCCCACTAATCCAAGATCAATTCCAAGATTCTCCACTAAGTGTGCTTAGGTGTCATGAGGCATGTAAAGCATGAAGGACATGCACAAAATGTGACTATATTATGTGGCAATGGGGTGTAGTAAGCAAATTCTCACCTCCCCCTCTAAAATTTAATTGGATTGGGCTTCTACCAATTCAATTAAATTTATTTCCAACCACACACATCAAATATTCACTTAGTGCGTGTGAAATTACAAAACTACCCTTAATACAAAAACTAGTCTAGGTGCCCTAAAATATAAGGACTGAAAAATCCTATATTTCTAGAGTACCCTACCTACATTATGGAGCCCTAAATACAAGACCCAAAATTAATGAAACCTTAATCTAATATGTACAAAGATAAGTGGGCTCATACTTAACCCATGGGCCCAAAATCTACCCTAAGGCTCATGAGAACCCTAGGGCCTTCTCTTGCATCTTTGGCTCAATCTTCTTGGAGTCTTCTATCCAATGCCCTCGGGGGGTAGGATTGCATCAAGGCGAAAATTCAAGGAAGATGTGTTCTATGTGACCTTCATGCCACCTTGAAGGCATTGGACCCGTCAAGCTAATGACGTTAAAGAAGTGCTTACTGGAAGGCAACTCAGGATTTCTTACCTTATCTCTCTTTTAGTTAATTGCATTGTATTTTTTTAAGGATAGTTGTGTTATTTATTTTCTTTGTTTTGATTTTGTAAAGTTTAATTTCAATAGCTTTATCCCAGTAGTTTAATTTCAGTCATTGAATAAAAATTTCATGATAGAGACATATGAAATCAGTAATTGGCTACGATTTGTTCTGGATAAATTTATGCATGAGATGCTATGTACTGATGAGATAATTGTGAAAATTCTGATTCTTTTGCTGAGCAGGCATTATTGTGAGTGATGAAGTATGAATCGAAAGCACAAGAGTGAAGATGTTACCGTGTTTGAACAGAAATCATGGTATGGTAAGCCAAGTACTTTATAAATGTCCGATGAGTTGTGCGAACCTTTGTCTGTGAGAGAGCAATTGTTCTTAATTTCCTGATTTTGCATGATTCTTATACTATTTGAGTATATACAAAATGTGGAAATGATAAGGCCTTGTTTGTATTAAATTGCTTTAGCCACTTAGCCAAATAGTCGCCCTCTCATGAATTAATACATCCCTTGCACCCTATTGAGCCTAATATGAATAAATTATCTTTGAAATATCAGGAAAATTTGGGTGCGTGCTCTCTTAGAACCTAACTTTGAATCCAAAGAAAAACCATGAGTTCCTTGTTAGCCCATCCGCGTTACAAGCCTAAGAAACCCTTAGTGATCCACAATATGTGTGTATGATTACATTAACTGAGATGAAGTGCAAAATTGGGAACATTATTTTTAGTTGTTGGATTAAAAACACTCTTAGCCGAGATACTTGTACACCAAGAGAAACACTAGACTGAAGTGTGGTAAGTCTATCTTGATGAAGTTTTTACTTGCTAACCTTTTTCATCTCCATGTGCATTCCTTCATGTTTTCATCACAAGATCAAGACAAATGCAAGCTGAGGGTCGGTCATTGAAAGGTTTGTTAGTAAATACTTGTTTTATAATTTAAAATTTATAAAAAAAAAAGTATGTTACTCATATTAATTCTGATTTTATAAAATAAACTATTTGTTTTAGGATTTGTTACGTAAAATTAGATTTTCTATCTTTTCTAAGATTTTATTTTAATGGGTCAATGCAATTTGTTATGTAGTTGTTACCTTTGTTTTAACTAATATGTATCTCGAACACACAAAAGATAAATATTTTTCTTTTAACATAATTTATTTCATACCAGCTTATTTTATTTCATTTGAGACTCGTGTTTCATTTCATTTGAAATTGATGTAATTTATTCCGAACAAATTTAAAATTAAAATTTTAATATTTTATTGAAAACCGAAAACATTAGTCAATATAAAAAAAAATAAGACTAAAACATTAGTCATTTTAGAATTAAGTACAATATATTGACTTAGAAAATGTGAATTTCATATTACATTTAAGGAAGAGAGGAGAGAAATAAAAGACAAAATTATATAATTTTATGTGAGTCTCACATCTTATATATTCTATTTTAATTTTTTTAAAAATATTTTATTTTTATTTTTCTTATATCCATCATCTAAATCAAATACAGCACCGGGTGACTGACTATTACTTCAAAATTATATTTGGATTTTAGCTTGCAGAAGTTATTTCAATTTTCATTATTTTTTCTCTCCCAAGTATTTATACTGAAGTTATTCAAACCTTCAACTTTTAAAATAATAGAAGAAGTAACTCGTTATCTCAAGATATGCTTGAATGTAAATATAAAGTATTTGTTTTTAAGAATTGTCAGATAATTTATAGAAGTGACTCATGACCCTCGTGATTCGGCATCAAACTTTCTAAATAATAACAATTTTTAAATTTTATCTTTCTGACTTGTATGGATGAAATTGTACTATTTTTTATCTTTACATATATACAAACATGATTCAATTTAGAGCCAATTTGACTAAAAATAATAATTAATTTTCCACACAATAACACTTGTTCGAATGCATAATCTGTGACCGAAATTAATTTAGGCTCACGCCATAATTATCATCAAGGATTTAAAAGCAATTCTATCAAATGAACTCAATTTATCTGCTAATTCCATATTCAAATTGGACATTATATTAAAATAAGTGGTAATGATTTATATTTCTTAAGTAAGTAATTCAAAATTTAAATTCTGATTGATCCTTGAATATTTAATAAATAATGTTAGGAGTAGAATATTCATCATTTTGTGTGACCTTTCGACAAAAACAAATTTGTATCAATACCATAATTAATAAAAATGACATTATACTTTGAAAAAAAAAAAACAATACAGTACAAATCCAAAAAAAAATGAATATCTCGGCGTAAAAATGCAGGCATGAAGTTCCTAATTAAAGTGTATGGCTCACTAATAATGACAGTAACAATATTGCAACAGTGCATAAAATTACAACAAAAGCTTTAATCAAAGTGGCTCACAACATACAAATAATGAGGAAATAAAATATCCACTAAAATAATGACACAGAATAAATGTGTGTAAAATCAGAAGAATACAGAGACAAATAAAGTGAAAAGGCCAAAAAAGAAATTAGTCAAAGCAGAAGGGTGAATGGCTGAAACTTCATTTTTGTTTTGAGAAGGGCTGGCAGCAGCATCCTCGGACGAAGGGCCTAGCCCACCTGCATGATTTTGTTTTCAATTAGAACAAATATGTAGGTTTTATATTAATTTTATAGATAGGTTTAATTTCTTTAACTATTGAAAATGATCTTCAATTAGAACAAATATTAATATGTCTTGTAATTACTTTTATTGGAAGTTTTTCAAGGAAAAGAAAATTGGTTTGACATAGGAAAATAGATAAACCTTTCCATCCCTTAACATAATATATGTATATATACTTGATCTTTCAATTTAAATTCAACTTAATTTTATAAAATTAACTTGTAAGAAAATATTATTTTCATTTATATATATTATTTTGATCATATAACCAATCGATGTCTAATCTTTAAGGCTTAGCATAAAAAAAAAAAACTAGTATTATTTCACGGTTTAATTATATTTGTAATCCTTTATATTAGGAGTCTATTTTTCAGTAAGTCAAGTTTAAAACTAAAATTACTTTTAGTTTCTCTCCCCGTGTCTCAAATTCTAGCTAAGGGACTAAAAAAATATTTTTCATATTTAAGGAATTAAGAAATATAATTTTTTATTTAGGGGATTAAAAAATTAGATTCTCTCATTTGATTGGCTAAGAATATAATTAAACCTTATTTATACTGTGTATTTTATTTGTAAGATCATCAAGGTTAACTCCTCTTATATTATGATATGATGCAATTCCTCTACTTGAATACTAGTTCTGAAAATAATTAATGAGAAAAATAATTATGTGTGGATAATTTAAAATATTTTATACAATAAATTAATAATTTATTGTGTATGATAAATTTATTAATTTTTAAAACAATTATTTAAAAATAATTTAAACAATTTATTAATGATGAAAAGATAATATAAAATTTTTTTACATTATTCTATACTTTCCGTGAATAGATATTAAATTCATAATTAAATGTATCAAATTCCAATGACATACCTGCAGGACTAGAAGCAGAGTTAGGACTTGAAGCAGGATTCGCAGCATCTGCATTTGAAGGACTGAAGGCTCCCGGTGCAATACCTTCATTAATTATATAGTTTAGAAATAAAATTGTTAGAACCGAGACAATTTCAAGCTAGCTAGTAGCAACTCCAAATGCAATACCTATATTATTGACTCTAGGTACTTTGAAATAAATTAATGTTTCTTTGAATTGAAGAGAGAACAACGATTCTATCAATAAAAAAAATTCAGTCTAAGATTAAAAAAAAGCTTCATCTTTAATTTTGAGTTTTCTTTTTAGAGAATCTTTAATTTTGAGTTAAAATTATTTTTTTTAGCAAACTCAATCTCGTTCTTTATATTAATTATTTTTATATTAAAAATATCTCTTATTAAAAAAATAAGAAAATATATTCACACTTCATTAGAAGAGAAAGAAATATTAATGATAAGAATAATTTTAAAAAAAATTATAAATTTAAATAAATTTATTATTATCAAGTCAATTAATCATTTTCCATAATATTGATGAGTTAGATAATGAGTGCAGATCCTCTGTCATGTATTAGAGCAATATTTGGAATAATAAAATCTTTATTGATCAATTTTAACCTTAAATTATACACCTAATCACACCAGATTTATTTTATATAAAAGTTTATTATTAAAATGTTGCATCGGTCCATTTATGGATAGTATAGAAAATAAATCTGATGCGATGTGATTAGATATGTAATTTAAGGTTAAAATTGGCCAATAAAGATTTTACTATTCCAAATACTGCTCTAATCTATCGCAGAGCATTTACAATCTTAGATAGTTGCGTGTTATATATAAGAACAAAGGAAATAATGAATCATGGAAGAAGAAAAAACTACATGGGGGAATTTGTAAGAAAACACAAAGAAGGAAACTTTATTGCAAAATGAAAAAATAAAAAATTTTATTGCCAGAACTCTGAACTGTGAAGTCCGAAATAAAGCCAGAGGACTTTTCACCAACATTAGAACAAAATATAAACTGATGGAACACTTACTTGGACCTTCACTCATTGATGGAGGCAAGGACACGGGGACTCCCACAGCTGTCGAACAATGAGAAATTAAGAAAACAAAATTAAAATAGTTTTCAATATGCATATGCAAAAAAAAAAAAAATTCTTTGCTCAATAGAACATAAATAATATAGACATGACAAGTCTAACAATTGATCTTTGGATAATGTAGATAAACCTAAGATTGAAAATAAACAAATATTTTCCTAGATATAAATGGCATCATTAATTAATTAGTTTGAAAACAAATGATTGAATGAAGTTATAAGTTTTTTTTTCAAAATTATGCATAATCTGTTGACGCATGAGTTGCATCCAAATTTAAGTAATTCGTTCATGTATCCGGATGTAATCACGACAATATATACAACATATATAATTTCAAATGCACAAGTTTAGTTCTGATTTTTTTTACTACCATCTCACTACAACATAATAACAATTTTTAGTTAGAAATTAGCCTTTTTTCAAATAAAATATAAAAAAGGATAAAAATATGTAGAACTAATATCTACTAAAAAAAGATGGAAAAAAAAGAAGTGGCATTAATATAAAGGATTGGAGTTGTTGTCATGGTTTTTATTGCTCCCACAGTACTATGTTACAATAGTGTTGTTATGGTTGGTTGATTGTGGAGAGGTGGTAGTTCTACGGCTAATTTATTGTCAATATGGGTAGCTTACACAGACAAACGACTTCTGAGCTGGAAATTATAAGTCATTAACAACCAACCAAAAATAATAAATGATAAAGTGAAAAAGGTAATTCTAAATTAAGTAGCGTTAATTATGATTTGAAAATATTATAAGTATGTCTTTTTATTTATAGAAATTCAACACAATATTAAAGGGTTTGCAACACTCACGTATATGTTCAACCAATCAAGTTAGACATCATCAATGTATTATTATAGGTATTTGAATATTTGTACCAAAATAACTAAAAAAAATAGAATCTTCCTAAACATTTTTTTAGGATATTAATTAAAGAATACATAATAAAAAATACTATTAAATATCATGTTGAAAATAAATTAAAAAATATAGTGTGGGTGTATTAATAATATTTTTTTTCAATAAAAATTATTTACTTCTAATCTTTTTCAGTTAATGCTCTGTCAATTATTACAAACAATGTTAATTGTTCATACTTCTAGTTTTAATAAATAACAAGTTACTCTGTAATCTTTGAAGCTCCATCATCATGTGTATAAATATTACACCTTAAAAAAGTATTTGTGTAATTGTCAGAATCGTAATTAATATATAAATAAATTATAACATGGTCACATGTGTATATTTTAGAAAGTATTGATGCTATGGTTTTTCTCGTCCATAAAGTTGCTATACCTCTTCGTTTATAAACATGGCCATAATTAAGTTTCTTAGAATTTAAATAAAATGATGAAATAAGAAACATAAGTCCTAACTCCTTACTAATCCCGTGTACTAGTCCATTTGAAGAAGTAACAAACTAGAGAAGCTTTATAAATTTTAGTACAGAACAGTTTTAAATTTTTAAGAATAAGCAGTAATATTTGACATGAAGAAAAATTCACAATGTTAAAATAAAGTTACTCCAAATATACTTTAGTTTTTCATAAAAAAATATACTTTAGTTTTATGAACTATTTAAAAGTAGTACTATCCTCTGTTCAATCTGACCTAAAAATCCTAAAAGAATTGGTAGGCTCACAGGCTCACATCGATTGCGTCGGTGTACATTATTAATGCACAAAATCTTTATGACTATGGCAATGTTTTATAGAACATCACACCCAACTTATCAGATCTACAGATGTAATTATTTTTATTGACTTATCCATCTGTGTAAAATTCTAATCTTTTGATGGATTTTTTTTCTAAATAAAAGACTACGGGTGTTTTTTTAATATGTGGGGTCAGAAATTAATTTTGTTTATGATGCATAATTGTTGTTGATATAAAAAATTTTACATGTAAAAATTAAATACAAGATTTTTCTCTAATTAAATAAATTGTTATCAATCTTGTAAACACAATTAGATCTTACACTATTTTTACAACTAGATCTTATATTATTGTATCAATCATTTAATTTTTTTTACAAAAAATTCTCCCTTATTAATAAGGTAATAATATCACATCATTAACAAAGATAAAAAATAAAATAAAATTAATTAGCTATGTTATATGAAAGATTAAAATCTATTCGGCTAAACTTAAGTGCTAATATTTTTAGTACATCTCTCAAGGTCTGACTATGACCCTTACAAGCAAAATCCAACTTCACCTTAAACAACTAGCATAGAACTATTTAGAAATTCATTTTATATTTTCCATGATCTACAATTTCAAACCATGGTTTAATAAATAAGGGATATAGTTTAATTGATTAAATTAAATATGTGAGTGTTGTTGACATTTTAATACCGTGTTCAATTCTTATGGATTAAAAAAATGTTTTAACAATAAAAATTTCAAACATAATAAACTAAACCAAGAACCATTGAGGAGATGTTGAAGCTTACCGGAACAGGTGCTAACAGGGGGAGTGGTCACTCCACAAACAGAAGGAAGCTTGAGGGCTTTGTTCAAATCAATTTTGATGCCAATAGAGTCAGGTTTGCCTAGCATCTCACACAAGCAAATGGGGTTGCTATCAACCAACCCTGCCAACTCAGGGCAGCACCCTTTGTCGGGCTTTGACAACTTACTCCCATCCTCAACATAGGTCAGACAATCTGACATGTTTGCTAGTGCCATCAAGCAGCCATTGCTCTCCGGGGCCGGGGCCGCTGCAGTGGTTTTCGGCACTGAGGTCGGGGCAGACATGCCACAACATGCTAGTGCGAGGACTAATGTGACAATGGTGGCCATAGTAACAATTGAGGCCATTTTGATGTTGTGATGTATTTTGATATTTGATATATATTCCAAACCCTTTGTATTATAGGATGATGAGTTTGGGAGAGGGAGTGTGAAATTCAGGGGTGTTAATTTTGGCATGTGAAGAACTGAAGATAGGTAAAGTTGAAGTTAAATAGGGGTTTTTTTTTTTTTATTTGGAAAATTCGGCCCTTAACTTTTGGTGGCTGAATTTAATGAATTTAACAGCTAACCAGAATATAACCTCTATCCTCAGGAAATTAAAGTCTTCCATTACTTGTTCCCAAAACCATGTGTGAACCAAAAATTATAAAGCCATTTCCACAAGTGAGTAATGAGGACGGTTGGAAATAGCTGCTACTTTTGTTCAATGTTTTCGAAATCTTACCAACAAAAGTCCTAAGGAGTTAAGCAATGTGAAAAATAATTTATTATTTTTAAAAAGTAAATATTAAATATTTTAATATTTTACATAATCTAGAGACTAATCTCTTCAATAGATTTTATATATCTAGAAACTGTACTTTAATAAATATGATTTTTTAATTCAAATGCACATTTTTATAGATAAAAATCAAATAAAAATTCAGAGGTTTAAAATAAGTCACAGTTAATTAACTAAGACTTCGTTGATTATTAAAATACGGCCAAACAGTGGGTCACAGGATACATCAAAAAAGTACATCCCACATTTTTAACACCCTCAATAATTTTTAACGTAACTCCAACATATTTTTTGGTTAGAACTTTATTTATAAATCAGTCAAGACACTGATAAAAAAAAGTTAAGACACTTATTAGCAGGACAAATAAATATTTGTTGCGTTTTTTCTTAATCGCTGACCTTGTTTTCTTACCACCTAAAGAGTTTGTTGCTTGCATCCATCAAAACATATGTATGTGTCCCTCAAGAATGTTGTCCACTAGTTTGGCAAGTGAGAGACAGTTAAGTTTAATTTGGGGTTACCTTTGATTTCTCATCTCTTCTGTCTTCTTGGAAGTTGGAAGTAGATGCGTCGTTGGGAGATGAAGAAAGCATTTATGATGCTAACCCATTGGGCGAATTAATTTTTGTCCATTCTGTGGATCGACATCACATGTGTTCACTTCTTTATTTGGTGGTATGTATATCCGTCATGTATTTTTTTTTATATTTTATTTTGTTATAGTAGTATTTGTATTTGTTTATTGATTGGATAAAAATGTGAACACCCCTTTTTTTGGTTTGGACTAATGTTTTCTATATGTGGAAGTAAATAACATAAGATGGAAGTGAAATTGTGTTTTTAGAAATTTTAAATTTTTTTTAAAACTAAAAATATGTTTATCGTCTAATGTAGATAGATCTAAAAATACTTAATGATCAAACTTTATCATATGATTAGAAAAATAATTTTTTTTCTAAAGTAAAATAAGATATAAAATCTAAAAACAAACTCAAACTCTTTATGAATTAAAACAATAGAGAGAAGCACATAAGAAATTATGTTGGTTCATCTCAAACCTGAAACTACATTTAGTTCACCAAGTTTTCACTAATTTAACAAAGTTATAAGTATTTTTCAGTACTTGTAAGCTTGACTTAAACTCAATATTTTTTGTCCTACCAAGTTATTGTTGATCAACAAGATTTGTTGGAAGTTTGCATACTAACTAAATTTGTGATTGTCTTACAGAGGAATGCATCACTCACCACTTTTATAGGCTTTTCTCTCAAGATATACAAGGTGTTTTTGAGAGTTTAATATCTTTACAAGAATTTGCACAATATTCTACAAGAAATAATGAAAGAATATGTTCGCGTAGATGATTCATGTCTTGCTTCTTCAAAACTTTTTTCTACATATAGTCTCCATCTTCAAGTATTCATCTCACAACGGTTGGATTTTTTACTCGGTTCCTCGTCTGAAGTCTTGAGTTTGTTTAAACATTTAATGTTTGTATTAAATGCACGTCTCTTTTTCATGCAAAGTCTATGCTGATAGGCTAGCGTGCCTTGTACTGCAGCAATAAAGTCATTTCTTTCATCATAGTAGATTTACAACAACATAGCACGCCTTTTGATGAGTACCAACGTCTTCCAGATTGTGGACTTCATTTATTCTTCATAGGACATTTTTCTACATGAAAGAATATCAAACATAAAATAATAAATGAAAGTCTTAAATGCACTACTTAAATTGTATACTAGATCATCTTATGAATGTATGATCTAAAGATACAAACGCACAAATACCGATCATGATCGGAAAACATATCATACACAACTTTTATCATTTATATTTATTTGCATCTAATTAAAATAATTAGGAGTCTTGATTCTTCTTTAAGACATAAATGTCATTTGACTTGACATTATAGTTTTAATAGTTTCCATTGATGTCATGTATTTAATCAAGTAATAAAACATATTTTTAATACTTTAAATTTGGGTAATTATTTTTTTAGTCCTTAAAAAGAGTGCTTTTATTAGTCCCTCAAATTTTCCAAATGCTACTTTTAGTCTCCTCATTCTTTGTAATAATGGTGTCACAATTTGTGGCACTTTTACCGTCATAAATGTTTTTAAAATGATTTGTGAAAGTTTAAAATCACCAGATGTAAAAAATCACAACAATTTCACATTCATGTTTCTATTTTTATTCTTTAAAATTGTTAGAATATATACAAAACAGTCAGCAGACCATACGAGTAAAATATTTTGATGATTTAAGATTGTCAGAAATTATTATTTAAATAAATAAATTTTTGTGGTTAAAAATGGCTACAAATTGTGAAACTATGAATACAATGAACAAAGAGGGATTAAAAGTAACTCTTGAAAAAATTGAGGGACTAATAAAAACAATTTTTTTAAGAACTAAAAAAGCAATTACCCAAGGTTGAAAGACTAAAAACATATTTAAGCCTAAAAAATAACAATACTACTAGAGTTCTAGTTAAATAAATTATTTTTATTTTTTTTCAAACATCTTGATAGTGAAAACGATTTTCAAATTATATTATTTGTTAAGCTAAATTTTAATTTTTATTCCTCTACTTTCTCAAATTTACGATTTTAGTTCCCCTAGTTTTTATTTGTAACCTTCCAAATTTATGGACTTTAGAAATAATAATCAAAAGACATATTTTAAGGAATAACTTTTATAATTAATGGTTAAAGGATACTTGTAGATATTATCAATAACAATCACATTATAATAGGATTTGACAAAAATAAGATAATAGGACCCAGATGGGGAGCCAAGACCTGATAGACCTAGTGCTCAAAGCTTAAGATCTAAGACCTCCATAGTGTGAGTGCTTTCCTTTTGTCCTTTCTTATCCCTTTGATTAGTTTGTTTTCCATTTTTTTTTCCTTTCGAACTCTAAGTTAGGGAATTTAAGGATTTTGATGATTAATCTTATTTGGGGGGTTTATCATATAGATTAATCGATTAAAAAGGATAACAAAACATTATTTATGTAGTTATTGTGAGTTTGGATGATTGGGTGGCCATTAATGGTGTTGGGCATGTTGAAATTGAACCTTAGCTTGAAGAATCAAGTTTCCAGCTGACTTGAATCATTTTAATTGATTACATAGGCTTGTGATTGATTATTTTTTAGTCCCATGGGTTGTAACAATCAACGATCCAAGTTCTGTCGTAATTGATTGTAGTAAGGTGTAATTGATTACAACATCTAAAACTTGTTCTAGAGTGTGAAATTTGGAAAAATGGCTTCATGAAAGTTGTAGCCTTGGATGTTAGCTAACTAATGATTTTTTAGTAAGGTGTAATTGATTACAACATCTAAAACTTGTTCTAGAGTGTGAAATTTGGAAAAATGGCTTCATGAAAGTTGTAGCCTTGGATGTTAGCTAACTAATGATTTTAGTTTCACTTAAAAATAGTGTATAACTCTAAAAATGAGTGAAATCAGTTTTGGTTCCTTCTAATTTTAGATATAGAAGATGTTTGAAATAGATTTTCAAGCCAACATAGAATTTGTAGAAAATTGTCTTAGTTTTCTAGCAACATAATAATCAACTTTATAGGATTAGTACAACTCTAGATATCCTACATACACCCATCAAGGTCATAGAAGGATAAAGTAGTCAGCTCCTCAGATAGGAGGAGGATAATATGAGGTTAGCTCCTTAGATTGGAGGAGGATAATACAAGCTCATCTCTGATGAAATCCTACCTCACAAGGGCATTGGATAAAAGACTCTAAGTAGGTTGGGCTAGAGATGCAAGAGAAGACCCTAGGGATTTCATGAGCCTTAGGGTAGATTTCAGGCCCACGGGCAAAGTTTGAGCCCACTTATCTTTGTACATATTATAGTAAGGTTTCATTATTTTTGGGCCTTATATTTAGGGCTCCATAATGTAGGTAGGGTACCCTTGAAATGTAGGATTTTTCAGCCCTTGTATTTTAGGGCACCTAAACTAGTTTTTGTATTAGGGGTAGTTTTGTAATTTCACATGCATTGAGTCAATATTTGATGTGTGTGTTGGAAAATAAATTTAATTGAATTGGGAGAAGCCCAATCCAATTAAATTGTATAGGTGGAGGTGAGCATTTGCTTGCTACACCCTATTGTCACATCATATAGTCACACTTTGTGCATGTCCTTCATGTTTTACATGCCTCATGACACCTAAACACACTTAGTGGATAATCTTGGACTTGATCTTGGATTAGTGGGCTGAAGCATAACTAAAATTCACTAATCATAATTAGTGAAAATTTGGCTCCATAATTTCAATTTCAAATTCAAGTGAAATTTGAATAGAAATTCAAATTTCCCTCCAATTTTGTGTGACACTTAGGCTATAAATAGAGGTCATGTGTGTGTATTTTTTTTCAACTTTGATCATTTGAGAATTACACTTCAAAGTTCAGACCTCAATTGAGGCATAAAATTTTGTGCTCCTTCTCTTCCTCTCCCTCCACTCATCTTTTTCTTCCTTCAAGCTCTTATCCATGGCTTCCTATGGTGGTGAGCTTCTTCTTGACTCATCTTCTCCTTGAAGTGACATCTCCAATCATCTTTCTTCCTTCTCCATTCCGTTGCCATGATCTTCAAGAAGCAAAGGACACCATTGATGAAGAAGATCCAAGGCATACAAGCTCCACATGGAGCTACATCAATCTCCTTAGGCCAAAGGAGGATAATGTGAGGCCATAGATAGTTAAAAGGTTAACCATATAATGCTAGAGTAAAATATATGTTAACAATGTAGTAATTATTAAAGATGGTTTTATGTTACCAAAAGTGCATGATGCATGTATGCATGTTTTAGAGTAGTTTGCATTGTTATGTTTTTTTCTCCCTTCAATTTGGGGAAAATGGGATTGGGGTTTGTGAAGGATGAAATTGGTTTTGAAAATGTGTCTGAAATTTAGTTTTTTTAGTTATTTATCAAAGTGTTGTAAGCCACAACACCATGCAAGGGTTTCCAATGAAGAAGTTTGGAATTCAAAATCAGAGTCATGAGATAATGATCGAAGAAGGAACCAAGGGGGGTTGAATTCACAAAATGTGTTTATTAATGGTTTACATTTTTTTAAAGCTAAAATCAATTATTGGTAATTTTAAAATGCTAGAAAACATCAACTTAATTTTTTTAACGTTGAAAGTAACAACCGATGGCAATGACAGTTTTGTACATTTTAAAAGATAAATAACCAAAGTGAGCTTTATAAAAGTTGAGGTACCAAACTAAACAAAAAATAAGATAAAATATCAAAAGTAGCATTGATGGGACTTTTACCAAAAAGATGCAATTTTTTTTCATATGGGAATTGATTTCAAATTATTACCAAAAACAGGATAACTTGTAACATGTGTTACGACTTCTAAGTTAGAATTTATAACATCTATTACAGCTTATTATTTTTTTACTTTTTGTAATTGAGGTCATAAAATTTTTTAAAACTCCAGTTTAATTTTTTAATTTGCGACTTTAAAGTCATATATTTTTTTTAATCTTACAACTTTGAAGTCATAATTTGTTTTTTTTTATTAACTTACGACTTCGAAGTTGAGTTTTTTTCACCTTTAAAGTTTTTTCTCTTAGAATTATTTATTTATTTTTATTTTCTTTTTTTTTTAAATTGTAAACAATTTTATTTATTTAGTTATTAAATAAATATAATATAGTTTCTATTTTTTTATGTTTCTCTTTATTTTGTATTTTTCATTTTATAGTAATATATTATGTTTTTTAAATTTAACAACTACTTTTATTACTAAATTATTAGATGTTGATAATAGTAAATTCCTTTATACAAAATAAGTAATATTATTTTCATAAAGTATAAGTTAATATTGTAACAAAATATTTTAATATATTTTTTAAAAATTTTAGTTTTTTAAAATTAAATATTTAAAATAAAACAATTTTTTTTTAAAAAAATATTAAATAACATTATGTTAGTTTTTTTTTATTTCATTTACAAAACAAACTAAATTCAATAACATTATTAAAAAAATATCTAAAATTTAAATATACAAAATATATTAAATAAAATAATATTCAAAGATAAAATTATGTACAATTTTTTTTAAAAAAAATTGAAAGCAAAACCAAAGAAAAAATAGTTGGAAAATTCTAAAATAAAAATTTTAAAGGTAAAAAAAACTTATGACTTCAAATTCGTAAGATTAAAAAAAAAAGACATATATGACTTTAAGTCATAAATAAAGAAACTAAAGTCATAATTTTTTTTACAACATTAGTTAAAAAAAGTAAAAAAAATAATAAGGCGTAACATTTGTTATAACTTGTAACTTAGAAGTCGTAATACTTGGTACGACTTATCTCATTTTCGATAATAATTTAAAATTGACCCCAAATAAAAAAATAAAATAAAATTACACCATTTTAGTAAAAATCCTAGCATTGACTCAAGACAATAGAGGAAATGATGAGAGAGATACAAATATAAGTGAAAAGTAGTACAATGGGTCCTACCAATTCCAAAATTATTTCTCTTCTAACTCTCATCTTCCAAACACCCCGAACTTATTTTTGTGTCTCCAAAAATATTTTCATCTTTTATACCAAACAAGCCATTTGTCTCCCATTGTTTTTTAAAAAAACATTTTAGTCACTCAACTTTAAAAAAAAAACATTTGAGTCTTGTGAATGGATGAAAAAACATGGTTGAAAATAAAGATACGACTCTACCAAAGGTGGTCAACTAGAATCTCCAACATAGATTGATAAAAAGGTCAATCATATTTTCGAAAAAAATAATAACTCAAAGTTGGTGATACTTCACACAAACAACATGAGTACTAAACTATGTCAATGGCTAGTGTGCCAAAGTCAAACTACTTAGGTATCATTTCAAAGTTATATGCACCATTAGATGAAGGGGTCTTCAAATCGTAGGCCTGCCATTTTTTCCTTCTTTTTCAATTTTTTCTATACTTTTCCGATTCTACCTTTCTATTTGGAAGAGAGATTGGTTGGTTCAGTGTTTATCTTCTTCCTTCTTTGTTCTTTTCCTTTCCTTCGATGCACTGCCAAGAAGCCATAATACTCACCTCTCACTTGAATCTTGTCTAAAAAGCACCATCGCAAGTTGGATCCATCCCTTTCCAAATTGAACCATCACAGGATCCTTTGGTCTATTAGATCTGATTTTAATTTGTTATGATGTGGGTTTTTCATCGGCTACGATGCAACACCAACAATTGCTCCTCTTCCTCTTGTCACTCTCCGCCCTTATTTGGCGCTTTCCACCAACACGTTGGAAGAATAAGTGTTCCTTGTGTTAGAGGATTGAATGTGTCGATAGGTTTGCAGTGGTTGTCACTAGGGGTGTTCTCAGTTTGATTCAATTTTTCATCAAAAAGTCACCCAAACCAAACTTATGAAACATGTGGTTTGGTTGATGCAATGAAGCATAAGGGAAAAAATGAGAGTTTTAACAACTCGTTAATTCGTAAGAATACTGAAGATAACTCAATCCATAAGAATGCCAAGAGGTTGAGATAGGGTTCAATTGCTCGTTGATTCATAAGAATATCAAATTTGCTCATAGTCTAATGTAAGTACCTAAAATTTGCTCATATATAGGCAAAATAAATCTAAATAAGGAAATAAATAAGTATCATATCTTCTTAATTTCCCTAATTAAATAAAGATCATATAATCATAATTTCCCTAATCAAATAAGTATGATATCTTCCTAAAATCTAAATAAAAGGAAACATGGAAATATTATATATTCTTAACATCACTAATTGATATATTTCTAACTAATGCCATAAATATGATGAAGATAATGATATCTTTTAAAAAAAAGATAAACATAATATATTCCTAGTAAAATATGCTCAACTATAATGGTTAAACCTAGACTACATCATCCTCTTCGAGATAGAGAACATTCGTCCTAGAATCATAAACTGTCACATTGTCAGAAGAAGCATCACCGGAATAAGGAATGAGGCGTTTAACATTGAAAACATCAACAATATGAATAAAAAAACAAATTAAACTAACATAAATATTATTATTTTTTCCATGTGGAATTAGTGTTTTAAATTATTTTGTAGGAAAATAATTATGTATGTATTATTTTCTCAATTAAATAAATTATCAAAGATATTATTCTATAAGATAAATTTTAATTTTATTTTATACAGTTAAAATTCTATAAATTAACAATGTCATGACCGGAGAAATTTATTAATTTAGAGAGTTATTAATTTATCGATAAATTAATAATTATTAATTTAAAGAGTTTTTAAGTAATTATACTGTACATACCAAACAAAAGGCAAATTAGTCTATGCCTTTTAGAATTACGTTGCAGCGAACCTTAAGACTTAACGTAAATTAGTAACTACTGTGTTCATATACATTGAAAATTAATAATGACTTTTGAAGTACAGTAAATGTAAACAAGAGGAACAAATGTGTTCAATGTATTCTTAAGCAAGTTTGGCATATATAAATTACATGAATGTGTTAGAGTATTCAAACCATATCTCACAAGATGGCTTCTCATCTAAAAGGTGTTGCAAAATCAACTATGTCAGATCAAGTACGTTAGGAGTTGTGTGAGTACAAGAGAGATAATCCTGCAAGCAGACAAAAAGACTTGCAGAGATGGCTTGAGGGAAAATTTGAGTTGAAAGTTAGTCAAGGAACAATATCAAACAGACTTAAGCGGTCAGATGATTGTCTCTCTGCTGAAATAGAAAAGGGAAGAGCAGAGATCAAAAGACACAAACCAGCAAAATATCCTGACATGGAGAAGGTTGTTTATGAGTGGTTTGTCCAGCATCAAGAACGTGTGAATATCACAGGAGAATTAATTTTGCAAAAGGCAAGAGATACAATGAAACTCGTGTACCCTCATGATGATTCGAATTTTAACTTCTCTATAGGATGGCTTGGGAAATTCAAGCACCAACATGGCATAAAGTCATTTCGTCGTTTTGGCGAGAGTGGGTCTGTTGATGTACAAGACATAGAGCAGAAATTGGTATCGATTCGAAAAAAAATTGATCAGTTCCCTATGAAAGATGTTTTCAATATGGATGAAACTGGGTTTTTTTATAGGCTACAAGCTGATCATTCACTGGCAACAAAACAACTTGAAGGAAGAAAACAAGATAAAGAAAGGCTAATGGTAGTTATTTGTTGCAATGAAGATGACTCTGAAAAAATCCCTCTGGATTACTGGGAAATATGCAAAGCCTCGTTGCTTCAAGAATGTCAATATGAATAGCTTGGATTGTCAGTATCGAGCTAACAAAAAAGCATGGATGACTAGTGTGCTTTTTGATGAATATGTTCATTCATTTGACCAAATGATGCATGGTAGAAGAGTTCTACTTGTGGTGGATAATTGTCTAGCACATCCAAGAAATATTGAAGGGCTAAGAAACTTTGAGTTGTTCTTCTTGCCATCCAACATGACATCAAATATTCAACCTTGCGATGCTGGGATAATAAGAGCTTTCAAGATGCATTACCGTAGAAGGTTTTACTGCAAAATATTGGAAGGTTATGAGGTGGGACAATCTGATCCAGGGAAGATAAATGTCCTTGATGCTATCAATTTGGCAATCCCAGCTTGGACGATAGATGTTCGAAAAGAAACAATAGCGAATTTCTTTGGACACTGTAAAATTCGTTCAGCTAGTGACGTTGCAAGAAACTTGGATGAATCCACTTTTGATGAAGAAACTCAAGACCTCGAGACTATGATCAATCAATGTGGCTATTGTAATAAGATGGATATCAACAATCTAATGAACTACCCAGGTGAAAATGAAACATGTTCGGAGGTTTAGAGTTTAGAAGATATTGTGGGTACTATCATTGAGAACAATGCAGAGGATGGCGACGAAGATGATACGGTATCTTTGGAGCCTGTTACGCGAAAGGAAGCACTTATGGCGTCAAACACTCTTCACAACTTTATGATACAATACAAAAATACAACACCTGAGCTATTGGATGCAATAAGAAAAGTTAGAGATGAGCTCCAAATAGACTTGAACTTTAAAGGAAAACAAACAACTATTGAATCATATTTCAATAGAGTGTAATATATTTTTTTCAGTTTCTATGAATTATTAATTTATGATTTTCTTGGGACCGAAAATTATAAAGGGATCTCACGAAAAATTATTATCTTATTATTTTATCGACTTTTTCAATTTTTTACATTGGCCTAAGTCGGGACCGGACAAATTTATTATTTTAGAGAATTTATTAATTTACCGAGTATTAATTTAACGAGTTTCTACTGTACATTGATTTGTATATGCCAAAATATTAAAATAAAAGTGATATATAAAATTTAACACATGGATGAATTTGTTTTTTTTTAATAAACTAGTTTAGTACCCGTGCATACGCACAGGTAAGCTGAGCAAATTGACAGTATAATTATATTCGTATGGCTATAACACTGGACAATATTATGATGTATTCAACTGGAAACTAAGTAAATGAGAACAAAAATGAATATGGCTCAAAAAATTTATGATCAACACTTGTAAACTAAATTGAAGGTCTACCATAATAAAACAAATATTATATAAAAACAGTCAATTAACAAATTCATAATGTTAGAGACATTGTTTGTAGGAAAAGCATGCCCAAAAGTGTGAACTTACAAATATTTACAAAAGTCAAAATAACATTGTACTTAATTTATAAATATGACCAAAATAAAACATAGTTAACTATTGGATTAGGAAATTCGAAGACAATTTCCATGCCAGATTCGAAAGATTGTGTTTCACAGAAAGTTTTCCATCCAACTCCAATTTTAGCTGTCTTTCTCTAGTGATTGTAAACAATGTGACATTTTGCAATGTCTTCCACATTCAAATGAGTGGACCCTTTGTCTTTCATAAAATAATACATATTGCTTGAAAGTCCTGATATTAAGAATAACTTTATGTGAGAAATGGAAGAAATTAAAACATGGCAGATAAAGGTTGGCTGAATGATTAAGTAAATTACTAAGTAACTTACCAAGTTGATACAGGTAATTTTTTTATTGATTCAGAAGCACGTTGAAAGTGATCGAATTCGGCACTTGATGATATAATGAGTGTCATTTTGGGAACGATTTTGGATGGCTACTGGTTTTGAATATGGTCAACAAGAATACACTCTGACCATAATGGGTTAACGTCACTTGATGATCTCCAGTCAGTTGATAGAAATCCCTCAGCGCTGTCTACCCTGATACAATGGTTGTGCCGTCCAAATCTTGGTTGTAGACAATGATGTGCATATTCCCATTTTTGTCAACCAAATGCCACTAACGTTCAAGCACGTCCTTCCACCTCATGGCAAATGACCTACTAACTTCATCATAAGTCAACATTTGAAATAGGTATAACATTAAAATGAGAATAATTGGTTGGTCAGTTGTACAAAATAATTGAAAAAATGATATCTTAAATAAAAATGAAAATGACAACAATATCATAATAAATGGTTGACCTATTCATTGACATGAACGGTATTTAAAATATCCTCTGATGTTCTTGTGATCTGCAACATGATGTTGGCCATTTCATAACACTTTCTCTGCTCTTCGTTCACTAATTCTGAACTCCATATATAGTTAAAAAGTGGACATGATTAAATGTTGACACATAAATAATCATTTAAGCATATTATTATACAATGATATAACAAAATTGACATTAATCTTATGTCACGATGAAAGCTAGTTCCTTCTTAGCCTTACATAAAGATGTACATCACACACCTATTTTCCATGTTCAATGTTCCCAAAGTTATGCATATTTTGAATTGAAACAAAACAACTGTCATACCCTAATTTCGTCCGGGGACCTTTGCTTGATGACATGCAACTTTTGTTTGGTCCTTGTGAGGTGCTTGGCACCCATCATTAGGCAATTTGTGAAATTCCGGGACATGCCGGAAAACAAAAGAAAATATTGATGCACAATCCGTAAGGCTCCGTGACACACTGGAAATCAAATGGAAGCATTGTTGCACAATTAGTGAGGTTCTGTAACATTCCGTAAGTCAAAAAGGGGATCATTATGTAATTCGCAAGGTTCCGTAACATTACGAAAAGAAAACAAGTAGTTTGGTACACTAATTTGGAAGCTTCCCGTATCCGTACTTGGAAGGATCTGATTATTGCCTTCCTAAGGCAATATCAGTATAATTCCGATATGGCTCCCGATCGCACTCAGCTGTAGAATATGTTCAAGAAAGAGGGCGAAACCTTTAAAGAATACGCACAGCGGTGGAGAGACCTGGCGGCACAAGTGGCTCCTCCCATGGTTGAGAGAGAGAGGATCACCATGATGGTAGACACTCTGCCAGTGTTCTACTATGAGAAGCTAGTAGGTTACATGCCGTCCAGCTTCGCGGACCTAGTGTTCGCCGGGGAAAGAATCGAGGTAGGGTTGAAAAGAGGAAAGTTCGATTACGTTTCCTCCACGAGTGCGAATGCCAAAAGAATCGGGACAACGGGGGCAAAAAGGAAGGAAGGAGATGCCCATGCCGTCTCTTCAACGCCCGCGTGGGTCAAACCCCCGCAGACACCTCATGGTACCCATCAGTACGCGCAACATCACCCGAGCTTCTCGGCTCATACCGGGAACGCCTCTAGTTCAGCACCTGTGCAACCTAAGGCACCCACCCAGAGGGAAGCTCCCCAAGTTCCAACTCCGAACACAACTCGCCCGGCCGGTAATTCCAACGCAACAAGGAACTTCCCTCCGAGGCCATTTCAAGAATTCACCCCACTCCCAATGACGTACGAAGACCTCTTGCCGTCCCTCATCGCCAACCATTTGGCCGTGGTAACTCCCGGAAAGGTCCTCCAACCCCCTTTCCCAAAGTGGTATGACCCTAACGCAACTTGCAAGTACCATGGGGGTGTCCCGGGGCATTCCATTGAAAAATGCTTGGCCCTTAAATACAAGGTCCAACATTTGATAGATGCTGGATGGCTGACTTTCCAAGAGGATCGGCCCAATTTGAGAACCAACCCGCTCGCCAATCATGGAGGGGGAGCGGTTAACGCCGTTGAGTCCGATAGGCCGCGCAGGTCTAAACCTTTAAGGGATGTGGCAACCCCTAGGAGGTTTATCTTTGAGGCCCTACAAAAGGGAGGTGTGATTCCTCATAGTGGGCGTAAGGAGGATTCCTGTTTGCTGCATTCCGGCAAGCTGCATGACATGGAAACGTGTTTGGGAGTAGAGGAATTGTTACAGCAAATGATAGATCAAGGTCGACTGGAAGTTAGCAGTGAAGGAAGAGAGGAGCAGCATATATGCATGCAGTCCACGGATGGGAGCAGTGTTGCGAAGCCCAAACCCTTGGTGATATACTTCACCAAGGGCACAGCTTCGCAAAAGCCCGGACACCCCTTAGCAGCTAAACCTGTTCCTTTCCCATACCAAAATAGCAACGCAGTCCCATGGAGATATACACCTCCGAGGGGGAAGGAAGAAGAAGCCACCAACGTCAGCTCGTTGTCGGCTAAGGTAACAAATATCACAAGACTGAGTGGTGTGACCCGTAGCGGTCGTGTGTTTGCGCCTCCGGACCTACCAGTCCAACCCGCGAATGTCAAGGGGAAAGGAAAAGTGGTGGAGGAACAAGATGGTGAAGCACCCCACGCTTTGAATAAAGATATTCCGGCGAAAGGTCTTCCGGAGAAAAAGGATGGTAAAAAAGAGGTGTCGCTAGAGGAAGCCAGTGAGTTCCTCCGTATAATTCAGCAGAGCGAATTCAAGGTTATCGAACAGCTCAACAAAACTCCGGCCAGGGTCTCGCTGTTGGAGTTACTCATGAGCTCCGAGCCTCATCGGGCTCTGCTAGTAAAAGTTCTGAACGAGGCCCATGTGGCCCAAGACATCTCGGTAGAAGGGTTCGGAGGGCTGGTCAATAATATCACTGCCAACAACTATCTCGCCTTCGCCGAAGAAGAAATCCCCGCCGAGAGGAGAGGGCATAATAAAGCTTTGCACGTATCAGTCAAGTGTATGGACCATATCGTAGCCAAAGTGCTCATCGATAATGGTTCCAGTTTAAACGTGATGCCTAAGAGCACTTTGGAGAAATTACCATTCAATGCTTCCCACTTAAAGCCGAGTTCAATGGTGGTTCGTGCCTTCGGCGGCACCCGCCGAGAGGTTAGGGGAGAGATCAATCTCCCAGTACAGATAGGCCCTCACACCTGTCAAGTTACTTTCCAAATAATGGATATTAACCCCCCTACAGTTGTCTGTTGGGGCGTCCGTGGATCCACTCAGTGGGAGTTGTTCCCTCTACACTCCACCAAAAGTTGAAATTCGTAGTGGAAGGGCATCTGGTCATCGTATCAGGCGAGGAAGACATCTTGGTGAGCTACCCATCCTCTATGCCTTATGTGGAAGCCGCAGAGGAGTCATTAGAAACCGCTTTCCAGTCTTTTGAGGTGGTAAGCATTTCCTCCGTGGACTCCTTCTCTAGGCAGCCTTACCTGTCCGATGCAGCAGTAATGATGGCCCGAGTTATGTTGGGGAACGGTTACGAACCCGGTATGGGTTTAGGCAAAGACAATGGTGACATAACTAGCCTGATAAATGCCAAAGGAAATCGTGGGAAGTATGGTTTAGGCTATAAGCCCACTCAGGAAGATATAAAGAGAAGCATCGCGGGAAGGAAGAGCGGTGGTCAAAGCTCACGGTTGAGACAAGAAAGTGAAGGAAGCCCGCCCTGCCACATAAGTAGAAGCTTTATAAGCGTGGGTCTGGGAGACGAAGGTCAAGTGGTCGCGATATACGAAGATGATGTTCTGAGTACATTGGATTTGGTACGACCATGCCCTCCTGATTTCCGACTGGGAAATTGGCGAGTGGAGGAACGCCCCGACATTTACGCAACGAGCATAATGTAAACCTTTACGGTTTTAAAAGCTCTATAGTTGGGCCTAGGCTTTAGAGTTTTTCTTTTGTTAAGGCTTTGTGTCTTTTGTTTTTGAATTTATAATATAAGGATCTTTCTTCATCTGTTCCTACGTCTCTACCCATTCTCATCCATTTGCATGTTTACTTCTTTATTTCTGAAACGGCAGATCCGATGACGAGTCCCCCGAAGGTACTAATACCTGGGACCCGCCTATCAACTTCGAGCAAGAAACGAATCAAACGGAAGATGAAGGGAACGAGGATGTGGGACTTCCCCCAGAATTAGAAAGGATGGTCGCCCATGAGGATCAAGAAATGGGGCCTCATCAAGAAGAAACATAACTAGTAGACTTGGGAATTGGCAGTGGAAAAAGGGAAGTAAAGATAGGCACTGGTATTACCGCACCTATCCGTGAAGAATTAATAATCCTGCTAAGAGACTACCAAGACATCTTTGCTTGGTCATACCAAGATATGCCCGGTTTGAGTTCTAACATTGTACAGCACCGATTACCTCTAAATCCCGAGTGTTCCCCGGTAAAGCAGAAACTGAGAAGGATGAAGCCCGAAACATCCTTGAAGATAAAAGAAGAAGTGAAGAAGCAATTTGACGCTGGTGTTCTGGCCGTCGCTCGGTATCCAGAATGGGTTGCCAACATTGTACCGGTCCCTAAGAAAGATGGGAAAGTACGAATGTGTGTGGATTATTGGGACCTGAATCGGGCCAGTCCCAAGGACAATTTTCCTTTGCCACACATCGATATCCTCGTTGATAACACGGCCAATTTCGCTTTATTTTCCTTCATGGACGGTTTCTCCGGTTACAATCAGATAAAGATGGCGCCAGAGGATATGGAAAAGACTACCTTCGTCACCCTGTGGGGGACGTTCTATTACAAGGTGATGTCCTTTGGACTCAAGAATGTTGGGGCAACTTATCAACGGGCCATGGTAGCTTTGTTCCATGATATGATGCATCAAGAGATCGAGGTCTACGTGGACGACATAATTGCTAAATCTAAATCCGAGGAAGAACACCTTGTCAACCTGCGGAAGTTGTTCGAAAGGCTTAAGAAATATCAATTAAGGTAGAACCCCGCCAAGTGTACCTTTGGGGTCAAATCAGGGAAATTGCTTGGTTTCATCATGAGCCAGAAAGGGATAGAGGTAGACCCCGAAAAGGTGAAGGCCATCCTTGAGATGCTAGAACCCCATACTGAGAGGCAAGTCCGAGGCTTCCTGGGACGCTTGAATTATATTGCCAGATTCATATCGCAGCTCACCGCCATTTGTGAGCCGTTGTTCAAGCTCTTACGCAAAAACCAAACTGATCGCTGGAATGAGGATTGCCAAGAGGCTTTTGGAAGGATCATGAAGTGCCTTATGAATCCTCCCGTGCTTATGCCACCAGTACCTGGAAGGCCTCTCATCTTGTACATGACAATCTTAGACGAGTCAATGGGGTGTATGCTGGGGCAACATGACGAATCCGGAAAGAAAGAGCGCGTTGTTTACTACCTAAGTAAGAAGTTCACGACCTGTGAAATGAATTACTCCTTGCTCGAAAGAACGTGTTGTGCTTTAGTATGGGCATCCCATCGCCTAAGGCAGTACATGCTGAGCCATACTACCTGGTTGATATCCAAGATGGACCCGATTAAGTACATCTTTGAAAAGCCAGCTCTCACGGGACGAATCGCCCGGTGGCAAGTCCTGCTATCCGAGTTTGATATAGTTTACGTCACCTAAAAGGCGATAAAAGGAAGCGCCTTAGCAGATTATTTGGCTCAACAGCCTCTTAACGACTATCAGCCCATGCATCCTGAATTCCCGGATGAGGACATCATGGCCTTGTTTGAGGAAAAATTGGGCGAAGATCGGGACAAATCGACCGTATGGTTTGACGAAGCGTCAAACATTCTAGGCCATGGCGTTGGGGCAGTATTGGTCTCTCCGGACAATCAATGTGTACCTTTCACAGCCAGGCTAGGATTCGACTGCACCAACAACATGGCCGAATATGAAGCATGTGCCTTGGCCGTCCAGGCAGCGATTGACTCCAATGTCAAACTACTCAAGGTGTACGGCGACTCAGCGTTGGTAATCCATTAGCTGAGAGGGGAATGGGAAACTAGAGATCCCAAGCTGATACCCTACAAAGCCTATATCAAGGAATTGGCTAAGACCTTTGATGAGATCTCCTTCCATCATGTTCCCCGCGAGGAAAATCAAATGGCGGATGCGCTTGCTACTTTGGCGTCTATGTTCCAGCTAACGCCGCATGGGGACCTACCATACATTGAATTTTGGTGTCGTGGCAAACCCGCGCATTGTAGCCAAGTAGAAGAGGAACGGGACGGTAAGCCTTGGTATTTCGACATCAAGCGATATGTCATAAGCAAAGAATACCCACCAGAGATTGCCGACAATGATAAGAGGACATTGAGAAGGTTGGCGGCCGGTTTCTTCATGAGCGGTAGCATACTGTATAAGAGAAACCACGACATGACACTCCTGCGGTGTGTGGATGCCAGGGAGGCGAATCACATGATCGAGGAAGTCCATGAGGGCTCGTTTGGAACGCACGCCAACGGGCATGCTATGGCCAGAAAGATCCTAAGAGTAGGTTATTACTGGCTTACCATGGAAAGTGATTTTTGTGTCCATGTAAGGAAATGCCACAAATGTCAAGCGTTCGCAGACAATGTCAATGCTCCGCCGCATCCTCTGAATGTCATGTCCGCCCCTTGGCCTTTCTCCATGTGGAGGATAGATGTCATTGGGGCCATTGAGCCCAAGGCCTCGAATGGTCATCGCTTCATCCTCGTAGCGATAGATTATTTCACCAAGTGGGTCGAGGCGGCTTCCTACACCAATGTCACGAGGGGTGTGGTGGTCAGGTTCATTAAGAAAGAGATCATCTGCCGATATGGTTTGCCAAGGAAGATTATCACGGACAACGGCACCAACCTGAATAACAAGATGATTGGGGAAATGTGCGAGGAGTTTAAAATCCAGCATCACAATTCCACGCCCTACCGGCCAAAGATGAATGGAGCCGTGGAAGCGGCCAATAAAAATATCAAAAAGATTATCCAAAAGATGATCGTGTCATATAGAGATTGGCACAAGATGCTCCCATTCGCGTTACATGGTTACCGAACTTCAGTACGAACGTCAACTGGGGCAACGCCGTTCTCATTGGTATATGGGATGGAGGCTGTGTTACCGTTTGAGGTAGAAGTCCCGTCATTAAGGATCTTGGCAGAGTCCGGATTAAAGGAATCAGAGTGGGCTCAAACGCGCTATGACCAGCTCAACCTCATTGAGGGTAAGCGCTTAACGACCATGAGTCATGGGTGCTTGTACCAGCAAAGAATGAAGAATGCATTCGACAAGAAGGTACGCTTGCGCAAGTTCCGTGAGGGAGACCTTGTGCTAAAGAAAATGTCCCATGCTGTCAAGGACAATCGAGGAAAATGGGCCCCAAACTACGAAGGGCCTTTTGTTGTGAAGATGGCTTTTTCCGGAGGAGCCCTGGTGCTTACCAACATGGATGGCGAAGAGCTACCTTCACCCGTGAATTCTGATGTCGTCAAGCGATATTATGCCTAAAATTTGGGGCAATTAAGGATGTCGTTGCATGTTCTTTATCTTTATGTGTTTTCTGGATTTCCCCCAGGAATTCCCCGTCTACAGTATCTCTCGTTACAATCTTTTAAAGAAATGAACGTTGATTCGAGGCTTTAGTCCTCACGTTGGTTTCAAACCTTGCGTTAATTTGTGATCACCTGAGCCCTTCCGCTCAGTTCATGGGATGCCCCAAGCGCTTAATTAAAATTGAACCTAAACCAACTTTCACTAAAATTTGCTGCGTTTGAAAACATTCATGCATACGCATACGCATGCATATTGTTGTGGTAAAACAGGGGCAGGATCATCTTGAGCTACCTTCTGGGGTAGGGACAAAACATGAACAGCAGAAACCAATCAAGGTAAGACAACGACGCGGTCAAGATTGGCCATGCCTGGTTGTTTATTACTTGTAGGTACTTAGGAACGGATGCAAGTGGGGATGGGGTCACGACTGACCGATCGTTGCCCCTTCTCTGCGCTAAACAAGCAGAGAACGTCGCGCAAGGCAGCCCAGTATCCTTTGAATTCGCAGTATTTTATTACCATTGTTTGTTTTTTAGTAATTAACGCCTAATTCTAACTTAAGTAGGCTCAAATAGGCAAAACGCTAACCCATAAGGAAGGAGGGGACATGGTTAATGTTCCTCTCAAAAAAAAAAAGTGCAGGTTAGCTCGCCTGGGCGAGCTGAGCTCGCCTGGGCGAGCAACCCCTGCACCAAAATATAAAAGTGACGAAAGGGGGGACGTTTTTGCATTCAAAAACTTCTTTTCCCCCCTTTCAAAAGCCATACCCACGGAATTTACGAGTTTGCAGCCCTAGGATCTCTACTTTTCGCATTCTTCGATTCCGTTTTGCGCTTTTATTCATCACCAACAAGTAAGTATTCCATCCTTAAGCTTTCTAGCTTTTCATTGGTGTATTTTGATCTCCTTTTGGTGCTCTAAATTGTGGGAATGTGCTCAAATATGTGGGGCAATTTTGGTTTGTTTTCTTGCTTGATTGGGTTGAATTGGGGGTTTGTATGAGATGGCCCTAGGCCTATAATGCATTTTGAAGCAATGGGAGATGCCACATTGTCCCCGTTCTCTTGCTATTGATGCCTAAACGCGCGCCCACCAAGTGTTCGGTGAAATGCCTCAATGGCATTAGCGCGTGATTTTCGTAAGGAAACAACCCATGGGGCAATTTGGTTTGCACATATTTTCTATTTTTTGGGACATGCATTCAGTTTCGAAAGGGCTAGAGTAATTGCCCCACATATATCCTAGGCCTAGGAACCAAAGTTTTTAAGCAAAAGAACACAAGAGGGGGTGCATATTGGGTAAAGTTACCCTTTTTGGCCAGCAATCAGCTATGAGCCATGCTACAATAATTTCCCTACGCCTAGATGTTTAGGAATTTTGCTCATCATAAATGTGTAGGTTTAGAATAGGTAGCAAAATACCTTTGGCAATTTACACTTTGGGTGTGGTAGCAAAATACTTGGATGTATGTACATGTAATTTTTGGTAGTCAAAATGTCTCACAAAAAAATATATATATGTTGCATGTTATGTAAAGAAAATACCTTACAAAGATACCTTTTAATTTGAATGCAATTTTAGTCAACAAAAGAAAATATACTTGAATTTGCATGCAGCTTTAGGTAGCAAAAACACTTGAATAAAGCATGAAATGTAGCACCTTATTGTGTAGATAGCCAAGATTCATCACAAAGTTTGTATATGCATAGGTATTAGAAATACCAGAATGTGCACGTGTGCAATTTTTGGTAGCCAAAATGCTTTGAGTATGCATGTATGTAAATTTAGCCAAGGAAGTGCATGTGATGTAGGTAGCAAATACACCTTGGAAGTACATATAAATAATCTAGGTAACGAAGGTGCCTTGATTGTGCATGGGTGCATTTTTCTTAGGTAGAAGAATATCTTGTGCGAGTGAATGTTCATAAGGAAGTATGTGCATGAGTTTGCTCTAAATTTACATTGATGTTTGTGTTTATTGGAGGAGGTTGTATGCCATTTTTGTTTTAAGAGTAGCATTTCTTGGTAAAACTAACTTTCCAAATGTTTGCCTTCGCAGGAAATGGCCCCGAGGAAGCTTGCCTCAAAGAGGTCTAGGAAGGATAAGGCGGCCGAAGGAACTAGTTTCGCTCCCGAGTATGACAGTCACCGCTTTAGGAGCGTCGTACATCAGCAGCGCTTCGAAGCCATCAAGGGATGGTCATTTCTCCGGGAGCGACGCGTCCAGCTCAGGGACGACGAGTATACTGATTTCCAGGAGGAGATAGGTCGCCGGCGGTGGGCATCACTAGTTACCCCCATGGCCAAATTTGATCCAGACATAGTCCTCGAATTTTATGCCAATGCTTGGCCAACAGAGGAGGGCGTGCGTGACATGAGGTCCTGGGTGAGGGGTTAGTGGATCTCGTTTGATGCAGATGCTATCGGCCAGCTCCTGGGATATCCGTTGGTGCTGGAAGAGGGCCATGAGTGCGAGTATGGCCAGAGGAGGAACCGGTCTGATGGGTTCGATGAGGAGGCCATCGCCCAGTTGCTATGTATAACGGGGCAGGATTTTGCCCAGACTGCTGCAGGGAGGCGAGTGCGGATCATGCGCACCAACATGACCACCCTGACTCAGATATGGATGACTTTGCTGCTCAGCAACATCCTGCCCACCGATCATAATTCCGACCTCCCCCTGCCGAAGTGTCAGCTGGTGTACGCCATCCTGACGCGGATGAGCATCCATGTGGCTCAGTTAATCGCTGATGCCATCTATATTTTTGCAGGTATGGCGCCTACCAGGCACCCGTTGGATCCAGATAAGTCCAACAGGGCCCTGGGATTTCCCGCGCTGATCATAGGACTCTGCCAGTCGTTTGGAGTCCCCGTTGCACCTACCAAGGTGATTCGGCCGCCCATCACCCGGGCTTTTATTGAGAAGTACTGCACCCAGAGACAGGCTCAGGGTGATGCTCCACAGACCGCAGGCGCGCCACCACCACCTCATCAGGCTGGCCCGGCTGGGTCATTTGACATGGAGCAGTATTTACGGCATTTGGTTCGCCAGCAGGTAGCCAACCACCGGGCACATGTACAGACCCATGATTGTCTTTACCAGCTGAGCCTCAGCATGCAGAGTCAGGGCTTCGCTTCTTTTTCATGCCCTACTCCAGACCAGTTCAGGGCAGAGGTCGCATGGCCCGGGGATTAGCCCGAGGCCCAAGCAGAAGAGGCGCCCCCAGAGGCTCCCGGCGATGGAGAGGAGGCCCACGAGGACGAGGAGATGGCCGATTTGCTTGACTTCTTGGGAGGGAGTGGAGCTACATGACTGGGAGATCCCCAGACTCATGTTTTCTTTCATATTTCTTTTATCATTTTTATGTTATGTTATTTTTTTGACTTGAGAGACTAATGTTTGTTTTTGTTGTTTCGATTGTCATTTGTACAACGCATACATTTTTGTTTGGATTGTTGCGTTAGTGTTTATATCATTACTATCGATGATGTTTGAAATTCTGGAACCGTGTAGAGTTTTTCGTTTAGGAACATCGTCCAAAAAAATAATAAAACAAACAAAAATCATGATAAAAATAATAAAAAAGGGAGGAAAGAGAGAGCAAGTAAGGAAGAAAAAAAGAGAGAAAAAAAAGAAAAATAAGTTGTCTAGCTGAAAAACCAACATGCTTTTGAAAAGAGATGACTTCCAACTCTTCTTTGAAAATAAATTCGCTGATCATAACTAGTTTTTGGAAAAAATGTGTATACACCTGAGGGGTGAATGCTGTGAAAATTTTCCCGGACGCCCAAAGTGGACTCGGATGAATGCACAAATTGATAAAAGAACATATTTTGGAAACATTGGGTTGATTAAAAACAGAGGAAATGAATCCTGAGCCCTAGCATCACATGACCATAAAAATTTGACACTTGAGTGTCCACATAGGTGCATGCATGACCAGTTTTTCATAAAATTTCCAAATCATCATCTTTGCATTTGTGTCATGGAAATAATGTGGGGCATCCCTTTTATCCTTGAACCAAACCAAACCCTGACATGTATCATGTCTAGCCATTCTACAAGTCTTGAGCCAAAATCCTAACTCACCATAAACCTTGACCCAGGGTGAGAATGTCGATCCTTACCCTCGGAAGCAAAAAAAGAAAAGAAGGAAATCCCCAATCAAAGAGAAAGCAAAAAGAAAAGAAAGGAAATTCCCAATCGAAGAGTGGGAGAAAGCAAAAAGAAAAGAAAGAAAATTCCCAATCAAAGAATGGGAGAAAGTGAAAAAAAAAGGGGGAAGTAAAAGGAAGGAAAGAAAGCTCCTGATCAAGGATCGAAAGAAATCAGAAGAAATGTGCAGAAAGGTCTTTGGACCAGACAATATCTGAACAGTACAGAATTGTCACCAAATAAACAAAAAAGGGAAAGGAAACCACGACCTGAAAGTGGTCTTCTCCCTTTGATTACCAACCAAAATCCTGTGCGTCGGTGACTTGTTCGCCTCGTGCAAAACAGAAACAGAAAAGGAAAAGGCCAAAAACACACAAAAGCCGAAAAAACCCACCAAAAGAACCCATTCCCAAGGGAAGTCCTGTTGATCCATGATCATGCATGTAATTTTTGATTTGATAGGAAATTATTCGCAAAGTCAAGTCGTGACATATCTATGGTTCGGAATTAGGATGAAACACTTACCTGTGCGAGGTTGATACACTCTGAGTGATTTTCTTTTATTTTTGTTGAACCCAGTGTTTCCTCTAAATGGTCATTTAGAAACGAAATGCTAACATCCAAAATCTCATTTATGGTTATGGGGGGGGTTTCATCAGCAGACTCTCCTTCCCCGGTAAACGCATTGTTTTTCACTCAAAAAAGCATATGCTGCTCTAATCAGTTGGAATATTTGTCTCTTTACTAAAGCATGTTTGCATTTTAGTGAAGAAAACACCGAGACTTTTTCAAGTCTCACAAGTTTTCCAGAACTACGTAGGTCTGAGTTCCTCATTGGAGGATACGTAGGAGCAAGAGCCTCGCTTTTGTCGACCACACCGCTTTTTGTTACCATGACCCAAGAGCTAGTAGCCCGCAGAGACGCCTTACGGTTATCCGCACCTCATCATTCAGTGACCCCAAGTGTGATTGATGAGCAGAGGCCAATGTGGTCATCTGCGCCCTTTCCGGACATGTCAGCATCTTCCCATGGAGACTTTTTCAAGTCTCACAAGTTATCTAGAACTACGTAGGTCTGAGTTCCTCATTGGAGGATACGTAGGAGCAAGAGCCTTGCTTTTGTCGGCCGCCCCACAATCTCTGTCATACTGACCCTGAGGTCATGTGACATGCGGAGACAAATTATGGTCATTCCGAACACCTTTTACCATTCAGACACAGTTGTGTCTGATGGCACGCAGAGACAAATTATGGTCATTCTGCGCCCTTTTGTCATCCAGAGGCGGCGGGTCCGATGACATGCGGAGACAAATTATGGTCATTCCGCACACCCCTTTTGCCATTCAGACACAGTTGTGTCCGATGGCACGCAGAGACAAATTATGGTCATTCTGCGACCTTTTGTCATCCAGAGGCGGCGGGCCCGATGACATGCGGAGACAAATTATGGTCATTCCGCACACCTTTTGCCATTCAGACACAGTCGTGTCCGATGGCACGCAGAGACAAATTATGGTCATTCTGCGCCCTTTTGTCATTCAGAGGCGGTGGGCCCGATGACTTGCGGAGACAAATTATGGTCATTCCGCACACCCCTTTTGCCATTCAGACACAGTTGTGTCCGATGGCACGTAGAGACAAATTATGGTCATTCTACGCCCTTTTGTCATCCAGAGGCGGCGGGCCCGATGACTTGCGGAGACAAATTATGGTCATTCCGCACACCCCTTTTGCCATTCAGACACAGTTGTGCCCGATGACATGCGGAGACAAATTATGGTCATTCTGCGCCCTTTTGTCATCCAGAGGCGGCGGGCCCGATGACATGCGGAGACAAATTATGGTCATTCCGCACACCTTTTTGCCATTCAGACACAGTTGTGTCCGATGGCACGCAGAGACAAATTATGGTCATTCTGCGCCCTTCGTCAATCGCGGCCGACAAGCCCGTTGACACGCGGAGATTTACATCATCTTCCGCGCTCACAAGATCTTTCATACTGACTTTTGAGTCATGCTGACGGGCGGAAATACCCGAGTGGTTATCCGTATAAACATTCTTTTGCTATCTGTAAGACAGAACGCTTGATAGCATGCAGAGACTGACATCGTCTTCTGCACCTTTTGTTCCCCGGGGAACAACAAGTCACTTGCATGCGGAGATTTTATGGTCACCCGCGACTCTCGTCAACCGAGAGGAAGGAAATTAGTGTCTTATCTTTACTTCCCTTTTATCTCCAATAAAAGACAAGTAAAGAGGGGCAACTGTCATACCCTAATTTCGTCCGGGGACCTTTGCTTGATGACATGCAACTTTTGTTTGGTCCTTGTGAGGTGCTTGGCACCCATCATTAGGCAATTTGTGAAATTCCGGGACATGCCGGAAAACAAAAGAAAATATTGATGCACAATCCGTAAGGTTCCGTGACACACCGGAAATCAAATGGAAGCATCGTTGCACAATTAGTGAGGTTCCGTAACATTATGTAAGTCAAAAAGGGGATGATTATGTAATCCGCAAGGTTCCGTAACATTACGGAAAGAAAACAAGTATCGTTACGAAATTCGTAAGTTTCCATAACTTTACGAAAAAAGAATCACCAAAAAAAAGGCAGGGGTGTACTTAGTAAAAATGGGGGTGCAAATAGCAACCAGGCCCACTTGGGCCCTCCAGAAGATTCCTCCAGAAGGTTGTTGCTTCTGAAGGAAGCAACCCTGCTCGCCTGGGCGAGCTGGGTGGCAAGCTTCTCCCCCAATTTTCTATAAATAGGGGGAGAAGTGAAGTGGAAAAGGGTTCAGCCCCTTAGGCACTTCTCTCTCTTTCGAATTTGCTTAGAAAAATTGTTTCCGTGAAGAAAATCCAAGCCGAGGCGCTTCCGTAACGTTTCCGTGAGTGATTTCGCGAAGGTTTTCGACCGTTCTTCGACATTCTTCATTCGTTCTTCATCATTCTTCGGTCTTCAATGGGTAAGTACCTCGAACCAAGCTTTTCGATTCATTCTATGTACCCGTGGTGGTCCACATTGTGTTTCGTGTATTTTCCTTCTCGTTTTCATTTACTTTCCATACCCCTTTTGACGTGCTTAAGCCATTTTATTTAAGTTATTTCTCGCTTAACCTAAAAATAAAATAAATTTCCACCGATCGTTTGAATTGTATTATCCGTTAACTTCGGTTAAAATGAATTCCGACCGTTTGGTCGTGCCGTAACCACGTTGGAAATCAAAAAAGAGGTAAAATAATAATATAATAATAATAAAAATGTCTTTTAGTAAAATAAAGCGAAAAATCAATTGGACGTTTTCTCTTTGGGATTTCTCATTCTTGATTGAATTGACTAATAACTAAAGTGAAACTAAGGCTAAAATCAACTCGCCTAGTCAAGCTCGTCCATAAAAAATAGGTTTTTGAAGTTTATCATTTCAATTTCTTACTAAGTAAAATGGATCATTTTCAAGGTCCAACGCCTTAAAATGATCACCTTTTAAGTAAAAAAAGAATCACTTGATAAGAAAGAACTACGTAGGTCTGATTTCCTCATCGCAATTGAGGAATACGTAGGAGCAAAGGGAAACACCCTTGTCGACCACAAAAAGATAAAAAATATAAAAAGGGTATAAAGGATATAAAGACATAAAAAGGGAACATAAAAAATCAAAGTCATGTTTGCACATTCGATTAAAGGTTGCCGTCCCTTGGGATGGACGTGTGGGGTGCTAATACCTTCCCCGTGCGTAAATACAACTCCCGAGTCTTTCACTTAAAAATTTGTAGATCGCGTCTTTTCCGGTTTTTCCGACATTTTCCTCAAATAAACGTTGGTGGTGACTCCGCGCGTATTCCTTTTGTGGAACACGCATCCCGCGAGTCACGCGTCACCCTCCCGCCGAAGGGTAGGTTGCGACAACAACCAATCAATAAATAAGTGTAATGAGATGGATAAAATTGTAGCACTTATAATTTGTTGAAAAGGAAATTTCAAAATGTAACAAAACAATGTGCCCAACTCTCTGTTTTCTATTCCGCAGTGTTATGATTATAAAAAAAAATAATATTGTCTATTAACGGCGAAAGGGATGATGAAAGCCCCTTCATACAATGTATTAGTAGACAATGCTATTACAAATTTGACATAATAATCTTGTGGCATGATGAAAGCCCCTTCATACACAAAGCTATTACTACACAATGTTCATATAAATCAAATGAGTAAAATAGAAATCATTTTTTGATAAACATTTATTTTGTAATAACAATTAGACCATTCAATTAGCATGCCTAACATAATTTGTGTTTGGCCACTCGTAATGCTCTTTTCCTAAATTCAAACTAAATGCACATGTCTTTGTGTCACTGTTCATAGTGTTTTGATTACCGAAATATAGTATCCTCCGATAACCAAACAAAGCGCATGCAAAGAACATTAAGCCTAATATGATGTTGGGTTTGTGAGTGACAATACAAAATCATTCAGTACAGTGTAGGAGTTTGAACATTCTTACCAGGCATGGTGGCTTGACGCGTGACTAGTAGCTGGTTAAGGGTGCCAAACAGTGATGGTGGTGGAGCAAAGCATTATGGTTGCATGTTAGACGGATCGACTTCATCTTCCAGCCCTGGCTCAATCTTCATCTTTGCTAGAAAGGCGTGCTTTCTTCACTAGTCAACATAGGAGGTCTCTCTGGCTTTGGAAATGAAGAGAAGCCAATGAAACTACTTACGAAGTTTGCGGTTTTGAGAACGAAGCATTCATCACAACACCAAATTTTCTTCCTGCACGCACCAAATATACTTGGACGCCCAGACCATTTTGGCCAATTACAAAATTTTCCTTTGTTGAACCTGATACATATTATGAATCTGTAAAGTCATTATGGATTTGCAATTCGTATGGGTCAATAATGATTTTGTGTTGATTGCGCATTATTTGAGTGTGTAAAAAATTAATTTGTACATAAGTTCAGGCCAATGTAGGACATTAATATGAGACTTTTACATAACTTCTGATTTATTCGGAAAACTTCTTAATTGAAGACTTTGAAATTTAAAAAGAAAAGTTACTTTTTTATTTCAAGTGGTTATAGAAAAAAACATGGCTTGAGGTAGCATGAGTGTATGGAAACTATAGTATATGTGTTAGTTCTTTCTTTATAAATCAATCAATTTTGTACTTGGAAGTGTATTGATATCAGCACATATGGTCATTATATACGCAACAAAGGTATAGGCATGCATACTTACTGGGTTGCATGAAGCTTGCCATTTTTAAAATATCACAATTGCAAATTGATGATACCTTGCAGATAATAGCCTTAGAAGTTGATTATCACAAGTCAAATTGAAAAGTTGCACCATTACAATGCCATACTATTTAACCACAAAAGAGGATTTAATAGAAAGTCACACTAACTGTAACTTACACCACGCCTACTTAAGACACTAAGTATAAACATTGCATGAAATATACATGCATTCAGTGTAAAACTAAAACCTCGTGGTTGAATGATCTTGCTACATTAAAACATCAGTTGATTTTTTTATCATACAATAGTGATGTTTTAATTCAATGGGCAACAATAAACTCTTACACTATCAATACAATATTGCACATAGTAATTAACAAACACATGTAGTCTTAAACTAAAACCAAGTAAATAAACCATATCTAAAGAACTCATGTTGCAAGCTAAGGGTAATGAAGTTGTTACAAATTTTGTCTTGAACGAAATTGTGAAAAAAGTAGATGTCATGAAGTTGTTACAACATATAATGCAGTTAATAACCCTGCAATTAACTTCAGATAATCTTAATTTGATTGTTGTGGAAATGTATTGATATTAAGACAAATGGTCATCACATACGCAATAGAGGTATAGCCATCCTAATTTACTCGATTACATGAAGCTTATCATGTTCAAAATATCACATATGCAAATTTATGATACCTTGTAGATAATAGCCTCAAAAGTTGATTATCATGACTCAAAATTAAAGGTTGCACCATTACATTGTCATACCATTTAACCACAAGAGAGAATTTATTACAAAGTCACACTAAACTTGAGTTACACAACATTTGCTTAAGACACTAAGTATAAACATTGCATGAAGTATACATGCATTCAGTGTAAAACTAAAACCTTATGGTTGATAAGCATTGATGCATCAAAATATCAGTTGAATTTACATAGTCATACAACAATCAAGTATTTATGCAATGAGTAACACAAAACTCTTGCACTGTCAATACAATTTTGCACACAGTAACTAACAAACACATGTAGTCTTAAACTAAAGCTGCAGTAAATAAACCATATCTAAAGAACTCATGTTGCAAGCTTAGTAGGATGAGGTTGAGGTGAATTTTGTTATGTATGAAATTGTGTAAAAAGTAGATGCCATGAAGTTGTTACAACTTGCATATTTGTTGATAACACTGCAGTTAACTGCACATGATCTTAATCTGATTGCTTTGGAAATGTATTGATATAAGCACAATTGATCATCATATACGCAACAGAGGTATAGCCATGCTAGTTTACTGGGTTACATGAAGCTTGTCATGTTCAAAATATCACATATGAAAATTGATGATACCTTGTAGATAATAGCCTCATGATTTGATTATCATGACTCAAAATTAAAAGTAGCACCGTTACATTGTCATACCATTTAACCACAAGAGAGGATTTAATACAAAGTCACACTAAACTTGATTTACACTACATTTGCTTAAGACACTGAGTATAAACATTGCATGAAGTATACATGCATTCAACATAAAACTAAAACCTAGTGGCTGATAAACATTGGTGCATCAAAATATCAGTTGAATTTACTTAGGCATACAACAGTGATGTTTTTATTCAATGAGTAACACCAAACTCTTACATTGTTAATACAATATTGCACACAGTAACTAACAAACACATGTAGTCTTAAAATGAAACCAAGTAAATAAACCATATTTATAAAACTCATGTTGCAAGCTTAGGAGGATGAAGCTAAGGGGAATGTTGTCTTGGTGAAATTGTGCAAAAAGTAGAAGTCATGAAGCTGTTACAACTTATAATGCAGTTAATAACCCTATAGTTAACTACAAATTTTGTAGTACTTCCTTGAAAACCACATTGGTTGTTGTATTTAGTGGTTTTCCTTCTTTATCATGAATAAGAATTTTCAATCCACTTTTGCTTTGAACTCTTGAGAATGCCACATAAAGCTGACCATAACTGAAAACTGGTTGAGGAAGATATAATCCAACACATTGAAGAGATTGGCCTTGAGATTTATTGATTGTCATGGCATATGACACAATAAATGGTAACCATCTTCTAGTCATCTTGAAAGGCGAAGGAGATTGAGATCATGATAATGACATGCGTGGAATGTAAACCAAACTTCCTACATTTTTTTTCCAGAAATTATCTATGCCTCAATAACATGGTTGGTCATTCTAGAGATAATTAGCCTTGTCCTATTGCATAGGCCTTCAGCTTGATCTAAATTTTGACTCAACATAATAGGTGAGCCTGTTTTCAGACTCATTTTATGATTATGTATTCCTGATGTCTTCAAAGAATGCATAAACTCTGGTGTAACTGCTGTCATACCCTAATTTCGTCCGGGGACCTTTGCTCGATGACGTGCGACCATTCTTTGGTCCTCGTGAGGTGCTTGGCACCCATCATTAGGCAATTTGTGAAATTCCAGGACATGCCGAAAAACCAAAAAAATATTGATGCACAATCCGTAAGTTTCCGTGACACACCGGAAATCAAATGGAAGCATCGTTGCATAATTAAGTGAGGTTCCGTAACATTCCGTAAGTCAAAAAGGGGATGATTATGTAATCCGCAAGGTTCCGTAACATTACGGAAAGAAAACAAGTATCGTTACGAAATTCGTAAGTTTCCGTAACTTTACGAAAAAAGAATCACCAAAAAACAGCAGAGGGGGGTGTACTTAGTAAAAATGGGGGTGCAAATAGCACCCAGGCCCACTTGGGCCCTTCGGAATATTCCTCCAGAAGGCGGTTGCTTCTGGAGGAAGCAACCCTGCTCGCCTGGGCGAGCTGGGCGGCAACCACCTCCCCTATTTTGCTATAAATAGGGGAGGAAGGCAAGAAGGAAGGGGTTCAGCCCCTTAGGCACTTCTCTCTCTTTCGAATTTGCTTGGAAAAATTGTTTCCGTGAAGAAAATCTAAGCCGAGGCGCTTCCGAAACGTTTCCGTAACGTTTTCCGTGAAGAACACCTTGTCAACCTGCGGAAATTGTTCGAAAGGCTTAAGAAATATCAATTAAGGTTGAACCCCGCTAAGTGTACCTTTGCGGTCAAATCAGGAAAATTGCTTGGTTTCATTGTAAGCCAGAAAGGGATAGAGGTAGACCCCGAAAAAGTGAAGGCTATCCTTGAGATGCCAGAACCCCGTACAGAGAGGCAAGTCCGAGGTTTCCTAGGGCGCTTGAATTATATTGCCAGATTCATATCGCAGCTCACCGCCATTTGTGAGCCGTTGTTTAAACTCTTGCGCAAAAACCAAACTGATCGGTGGAATGAGGATTGCCAAGAGGCTTTTGGAAGGATCAAAAAGTGCCTAATGAATCCTCCCGTGCTTATGCCACCAGTACCTGGAAGGCCTCTCATTTTGTACATGACAATCTTGGACGAGTCAATGGGGTGTATGCTGGGGCAACATGACGAATCCGGGAAGAAAGAGCGCGCTGTTTACTACCTAAGTAAGAAGTTCACGACCTGTGAGATGAATTACTCCTTGCTCGAAAGAATGTGTTGTGCTTTAGTATGGGCATCCCATCGCCTAAGGCAGTACATGCTGAGCCATACTACCTGGTTGATATCCAAAATGGACCCGGTTAAGTACATCTTTGAAAAGCCAGCCCTCACAGGACGAATCGCCCGGTGGCAAGTCTTGCTATCTGAGTTTGATATAGTCTACGTCACCCAAAAGGCGATAAAAGGAAGCGCTTTGGCAGATTATTTGGCTCAACAGCCTCTTCACGACTACCAGCCCATGCATCCGGAATTCCCGGATGAGGACATCATGGCCTTGTTCGAGGAAAAGTTGGACGAAGATCGGGACAAATGGACCGTATGGTTTGACGGAGCGTCAAACATTCTAGGTCATGGCGTTGGGGCAGTGTTGGTCTCTCCGGACAATCAATGTGTACCTTTCACAGCCAGGTTAGGATTCGACTGCACCAACAACATGGCCGAATATGAAGCATGTGCCCTAGCCGTCCAGGCAGCAATTGACTCCAATGTCAAACTACTCAAGGTGTACGGCGACTCAGCGTTGGTAATCCATCAGCTGAGAGGGGAATGGGAAACTAGAGATCCCAAGCTGATACCCTACAAAGCCTATATAAAGGAATTGGCTAAGACTTTCGATGAGATCTCTTTCCATCATGTTCCCCGCGAGGAAAATCAAATGGCGGATGCACTTGCTACGTTGGCATCTATGTTCCAGCTAACACCGCACGGGGACCTACCCTACATTGAATTTCAGTGTCGTGGCAAACCCGCACATTGTTGCCAAGTGGAAGAGGAACGGGACGGAAAGCCTTGGTATTACGACATCAAGCGATATGTCGTAAGCAAAGAATACCCGCCAGAGATTGCCGACAACGATAAAAGGACATTGAGGAGGTTGGCAGCCAGTTTCTTCATGAGCAGAAGCACACTGTATAAGAGAAATCACGACATGACACTCCTGCGGTGTGTGGATGCCAAGGAGGCAAATCACATTGTCATACCCTAATTTCGTCCGGGGACCTTTGCTTGATGACATGCGACCATTCTTTGGTCCTTGTGAGGTGCTTGGCACCCATCATTAGGCAATTTATGAAATTCCAGGACATGCCGAAAAAAAACAAAAAAATATTGATGCACAATCCGTAAGTTTCCGTGACACACCGGAAATCAAATGGAAGCATCGTTGCATAATTAAGTGAGGTTCCGTAACATTCCGTAAGTCAAAAAGGGGATGATTATGTAATCCGCAAGGTTCCGTAACATTACGGAAAGAAAACAAGTATCGTTACGAAATTCGTAAGTTTCCGTAACTTTACGAAAAAAGAATCACCAAAAAACAGCAGAGGGGGGTGTACTTAGTAAAAATGGGGTGCAAATAGCACCCAGGCCCATTTGGGCCCTCCAGAAGATTCCTCCAGAAGGCGGTTGCTTCTGGAGGAAGCAACCCTGCTCGCCTGGGCGAGCTGAGCTCGCCTGGGCGAGCTGGGCGGCAACCACCTCCCCTATTTTGCTATAAATAGGGGAGGAAGGGAAGAAGGAAATGGTCCAGCCCCTTAGGCACTTCTCTCTCTTTCGAATTTGCTTGGAAAAATTATTTCCGTGAAGAAAATCTAAGCCGAGGCGCTTCCGAAACGTTTCCGTAACGTTTTCCGTGAGGAATCTCGCAAAGGTTTGAACCGTTCTTCGACGTTCTTCATTCGTTCTTCATCGTTCTTCGATCTTCAACGGGTAAGTACCTCGAACCAAGCTTTTTGATTCATTCTATGTACCCGTAGTGGTCCACATTGTGTTTCGTACATTTTTATTCTCGTTTTGTTTACTTTTTATACCCCCTGTTGACGTGCTTAAGCCATTTTACTTAAGTCATTTCTTGCTTAACTTAAAAATAAAATAAATTTCCACCGAACGTTTGAATTGTATTATCCATTAATTTCGGTTAAAATAAATTCCGACCGTTCGGTCATGCCGTAACCACGTTGGAAATCAAAAAGAGGTAAAAAAATAATATAATAAATCAAAAAAATATCTTTTTAGTGAAATAAAGCGGAAAATCAATCGGACGTTTTCTCTTTGGGATTTCTCATTCTTAATCGAATTGATTAATAACTAAAGTGAAACTAAGGCTAAAATCAACTCGCCTAGTCAAGCTCGTCCACAAAAATAGGCTTTTGAAAGTTCGTCATTTCAATTCCTCACTAAGTAAAATGGATCGTTTTTAAGGTCCAACGCCTTAAAATGATCACCACTTAAGTAAAAAAGAATCACTTGATAAGAAAGAACTACGTAGGTCTGAGTTCCTCATTGAGGATACGTAGGAGCAAAAGCCTCGCTTTTGTCGACCACCCCAAGAGATCGTTAATGGTCCAATGCCTTAACGTTTCTCTCCTTTCAAAAACAAGAGATCGTTAATGGTCCAACGCCTTAACGTTTCTCCCCTTTCAAAAATCAAAAGACCGTTTAATGGTCCAATACCTTAAATGACCTTTTGTTCAAATAAAAACATATTTTGCAAAAAAAGACAAAAACAAACTTAACCAAACACTTTGTTCCGAAAGAACTACGTAGGTCTGATTTTCTCATCCCAAATTGAGGAATACGTAGGAGCAAAGGGAAACACCCTTGTCGACCACAAAAAAGAAAAAATATAAAAAGGGTATAAAGGATATAAGAACATAAAAGGGAATATAAAAAATCAAAGTCATGTTTGCACATTCGATTAAAGGCTGCCGTCCCTTGGGGCGGACGTGTGGGGTGCTAATACCTTCCCCGTGCGTAAATACAACTCCCGAACCTTTCACTTAAAAGTTCGTAGATCGCGTCTTTTCCGGTTTTTCCGACGTTTTCCTCAAATAAACGTTGGTGGCGACTCCGCGCGTATTCCTTTCGTGGAACACGCATCCCGCGAGTCACGCGTCGCCCTCCCGCCGAAGGGTAGGTAGCGACAGTTGGCGACTCCACTGGGGACTATTTTTAGAGAGTTAGGCCATTTAATCTTGTGCAATGTTTTATCATGACTTTCTCCTTTGTTGGTTTCCCTTTATTTGTCTTATGTTCTTGTGTATATAAACTATTTGTTGCTTTTAGTGTGTTTTAGAATGTATGCATGAGGTAAATATTTATTCATTTGATGCACACAAACACCAACACTATTTGCACACACTTTGAGTGAAAAAGGGCCCTATACCCGGGTTCATGGGAGCATAAGGAGTGGAGGTGAATCTGTGATCATGCTAGGTCTCCGACTTGCTTGATTACAGTGAACCCTCATCTAGAGCTTTTCTCTTTGAAAACCTATTGTTGCTAGTAGTCCCTACTGCTACAATATGTTCTTCAAAGGGGATGATACCTCTAGAAACCATCAAGAGAGATATAACTACCTTGGGGATTATTGCTAAAAGCCTAGTTAGTTCTCTCCCTTGTAGGTCCCTTAAATAGGGGCACGAAGCAAACACGCTGCGTGCCATTTTTTCACACTGCCATGCATGAGTATCATATACCCTTTTGCTTATGTTCGGTAAATATTGTCATACTGTGTACATTCCCGCATTGTGTCTGTTGCATAGGCATTGCATACGGGTTCTGTCTTGATCCCTACTGTAAACAAACCAACGGAGGGTCCGTGTCGCCTTCTTAAGAACGTGCGTTGGGGGCATTTTGCTACCCCTAGACGTCGTATCTAAGAAGGGGACAAATTCCCCGGACCCCCGCGTTCCTAGATTGCATCTGTGTCATATGCATTCCATCATGCATTCATCCATTCCACCCATGAGATATCGGAGTTTTGATTTGCACCAGCTTTTATCTCATTTTAGTAAGCATGGGAACAAATCAAACCGGCAAGAGGTTCTACCAAGTCAAGGTCAAAAGCCCAGATACCACCAGCATCAAGGAATTAGGACGGTTGATGGAACCCCTCCAAATGCAAGCCTTCCGCAAGACTTACGGAAAGATCTTAGAGTTGACCATAGCAGAGGTGTCCATAGAAGCCATTGCATCACTTACCCAATACTACGACCAGCCCTTGAGATGCTTCACATTCGGGGACTTCCAATTAGTACCAACCATTGAAGAATTTGAGGAAATTCTAGGATGTCCTCTCGGGGGAAGGAAACCATATCTTTCCTCTGGGTGTCTCCCCTCTTTGAGCAAAATTGCAACTGTGGTCAAGGATTCAGCCAGAGGTTTGGACCGCATAAAACAGACTCGGAACGGCATAGCGGGCCTGCCACAGAAGTACCTAGAAGACAAAGCGAGGGGTATGGCCAATCAAGGAGAATGGGTCCCGTTTATGGATGTGTTAGCTTTGCTAATTTTTGGGGTCGTCCTCTTTCCAAACGTGGACGGTTTGGTAGACCTAGCAGCAATCGACGCTTTCCTTGCCTACCACCATAGCAAGGAAAGTCCGGTGGTAGCTGTCTTGGCAGATTTATTTGACACATTTGACCGAAGGTGCGAGAAGAGTAGCGCCCGGATCATCTGTTGCTTACCCGCCCTCTGTGTTTGGTTGGTTTCACACTTGTTCCAGCAAGACACAAGACATCCATGTCCGCTCCTGAGCCATCGCTCGTGTACTGAAAAGAGGAGAATGGATTGGGACCAGCTCTTGGCTGGGATTGGAAGTAGAACAATCAGTTGGTTCCCCCGATGGAAGGAAGGAAGAGAAGGAGTCCTTTTCTCATGTGGAAGATACCCAAACATTCCGCTGGTAGCAACGAGGGGTTGTATTAATTACAATCCCACGCTCGCTATAAGACAACTAGGGTACCCCATGAGGGGAGCACCGACGGAAGAAAGCATGTCTCCTTTCCTTGTGAGGGATCTCGGCGTACAAAATTCCAAGACTATACAAAGAATCCATAAGGCATGGGAAACCCCGTTAAGGAAAGATCAAGAGCTTAGAGGCATTCGTAATGGCATCATTGGTGGGTACCACGAATGGCTGAAAGTTCGCGTACGAGGTTTAGATTGGCTCGCCAAGTTAAAAGTCGTCAGCGAAGAGAATTTTGAAGCACCGGAAGAGGACGAGGAAGTCCAAGCTCTCAAAAGCGAGTTAGGAAAGGCAAAACTCGCCAAGGAAAAGTTCAAGTTGGCTGCTACACACGTTCGGAAGGAGTATGCCGGGTTACGGGAAGAGAATGCAATTACCGCAAGAGCCCTTGAACGAGAGACCAAGAGGGCTCGCAAGGAAGAGTATGGCCGGAACAAATTTCGCGGAGCTCTATGGGGTAGCAATAGTGAACTCAAGTTGCGAAGGGAAGAAAGGGACCGGTCGCGAGCACATAGCATGGTTCTGAAAGAGGAGTTGATTGCTTGTTCAAGGTCCAAAAGAAGCTTGTCTCAGCGTTTATGCGAGACAGAGACCAACATGTTAGCTATCATCGCCAAGTACGAAGAAGAGTTAGGTCTAGCCACGGCCCACGAGCATAGAATCGCGGATGAGTATGCTCAAGTATATGCGGAAAAAGAGGCTAGAGGAAGGGTGATCGACTCTTTACACCAAGAGGCAACCATGTGGATGGATCGGTTTGCTCTTACCTTGAACGGGAGTCAAGAACTTCCCCGATTGTTAGCCAAGGCCAAGGCGACGGCAGACGCCTACTCCACCCCCGAAGAGATTCATGGGCTTCTCGGCTATTGTCAGCATATGATAGACTTAATGGCCCACATAATTAGAAATCGTTAGGAAACTTGTATGGTCTCTTAGACCTTGACTAGATATGACTTCCTTTTTGAAATAAAATGAGTTGGTCCCATGTTCCTACTCCAAAAAACTTGTGCAAATCAAATCACTCCTACATCTCATCTCTAGCATGCATTTTCTTTCTTTACCCACTCCTCACGTTTGGTTTTTTAGGGAAAACACCATAACTAAACGCGCCGCAAGGGATCCCTATCGCACCAGATCCAAATCTAGAACGATGGGTGATCAAGAGGAGACACAGGAACAGATGAAAGCCGACATGTCGGCTCTGAAAGAACAAATGGCGTCCATGATGGAGGCCATGTTAGGTATGAAGCAGCTCATGGAGAAGAACGCGGCCACTGCCGCCGCTGTCAGTTCGGCTGCCGAAGCAGACCCGACTCTCTTGGCAACTACGCACCATCCTCCCCCAAACATAGTAGGACGGGGAAGGGACGCACTGGGGCACGATGGCAGCCCTCACCTGGGATACAACCGAGCGGCTTACCCTTATGGATTGCCGCCCAACTATTCACCACCCATCTTGCAAGAAGATGCGGGCCACATTGCTTCTCCCGTCCATGAAAAAGAGCCTCCTCAGCAGCCCGACGAAGTCCATAAAGACCCTCAAGATTATGCTCGGAGGGATGTCGAGTTTTATCCCCCGATCCCCGAAGGGCCGGCACCAGGCACGTTGTCCCAACCCAACATCGCAGCATCGCCAATAGTTTTGTCTATGGAAGGGCCGCCCCCGACAACTGAAGAAAGGAGGAAGCTTGATCTCCTTGAGGAAAGATTGAGGGCTGTGGAAGGATTTGGGGACTATCCGTTTGCAGACATGACGGATCTTTGCTTAGTACCCGATGTTGTTATTCCCCCGAAGTTCAAAGTGCCGGACTTCGACAAGTATAAAGGGACGACTTGTCCCAAAAACCACCTCAAAATGTACTGCCGTAAGATGGGCGCCCATTCTAAAGATGAAAAGCTGTTGATACACTTCTTTCAGGATAGCTTGGCCGGAGCTGCGGTAGTGTGGTATACTAATTTGGAAGCTTCCCGTATCCGTACTTGGAAGGATCTGATTACCGCCTTCCTAAGGCAGTATCAGTACAATTCTGATATGGCTCCGGACCGTACTCAACTGCAGAATATGTTCAAGAAAGAGGGTGAAACCTTTAAAGAATATGCGCAGCGATGGAGGGATTTGGCGGCACAAGTAGCTCCTCCCATGGTTGAGAGAGAGATGATCACCATGATGGTAGACACTCTGCCAGTGTTCTACTATGAGAAGCTAGTGGGTTACATGCCGTCCAGCTTTGCGGATCTGGTGTTTGCCGGGGAAAGAATCGAGGTGGGATTGAAGAGAGGAAAGTTTGATTACGTTTCCTCCACAAACGTGAACGCCAAAAGAATCGGGGCAACAGGGGCAAAAAGGAAGGAAGGAGATGCCCATGCCGTCTCTTCAACACCCGCATGGGTCAAACCCCAGCAAACACCTCATGGTACCCATCAGTACGCGCAACATCACCCAAGCTTCTCGGCTCATGCTGGGAACGCCTCTAGCTCAACACCCGTGCAGCCTAAGGCACCCACCCAGAGGGAAGCTCCCCAAGTTCCAACTCCGAACGCGACTCGACCGGCCGGTAATTCCAACACAACAAGGAACTTCCCCCCAAGGCCATTACCGGAATTCACCCCGCTCCCAATGACGTACGAAGATCTTCTACCATCCCTCATCGCCAATCATTTGGCCGTGGTAACTCCCGGAAGGGTCCTCGAACCCCCTTTCCCGAAGTGGTATGACCCTAATGCAACTTGCAAGTACCATGGGGGTGCCCCGGGGCATTCCGTCGAAAAATGCTTGGCCCTTAAATACAAGGTCCAACATCTAATGGATGCCGGATGGCTGACTTTCCAAGAGGATCGGCCCAATGTGAGGACCAACCCGCTCGCCAATCATGGAGGGGGAGCAGTTAATGCAGTTGAATCCGATAGGCCCCACAGGTCTAAACCGTTGAGAGATGTGGCAACCCCTAGGAGGTTTATCTTTGAGGCCCTACAAAAGGGAGGTGTAATTCCCCATAGTGGGTGTAAGGAGGATTCCTGTCTGCTACATCCCGGCGAGATGCATGACATGGAGACGTGTTTGGAAGTAGAGGAATTGTTACAACGGATGATAGACCAAGGTCGACTAGAAGTCGGCATTGAAGGAAAAGAAGAGCAACATATATGCATGCAATCTACGGAGGGGAGTGGTGTTGCGAAGCCCAAACCCTTGGTGATATACTTCACTAAAAGTGCAGCCTCGCAAAAGCCCGGGCACCCCTTAATGGCCAAACCTGTTCCTTTCCCGTACCAAAATAGTCACGCGGTCCCGTGGAGATATACACCTCCGGGGAAGAAGGAAGAAGAAGTCACTGACGTCAGCTCGCTGTCAGCTAAAGTAACAAATATCACGGGGCTGAGCGGTGTGACCCGTAGTGGTCGTGTGTTCGCACCTCCGGACCTACCAGTCCAACCCGCCGACGTCAAAGGAAAAGGAAAAGTGGTGGAGGAACAAGATGGCGAAGCACCCCACGCTTCGAATAAAGATATGCCAGCAAAGGGGCCCCCAGAGAAAAGGGATGGCAGGAAGGAGGTGTCGCTAGAGGAAGCCAGCGAGTTCCTTCGGATAATTCAGCAGAGCGAATTCAAGGTTATCGAACAGCTCAACAAAACCCCGGCTAGGGTCTCGCTGCTAGAGTTACTTATGAGCTCCGAGCCTCATCGGGCTCTGCTAGTAAAAGTGCTGAACGAGGCTCACGTGGCCCAAGATATTTCGGTAGAAGGTTTCGGAGGGCTGGTCAACAATATCACTGCCAACAACTATCTTGCCTTCGCCGAAGAAGAAATCCCCGCCGAGGGGAGAGGGCATAATAAGGCTTTACACGTATCAGTCAAGTGTATGGACCATATCGTGGCCAAGGTACTCATCGATAATGGTTCCAGTTTAAACGTGATGCCTAAGAGCACTTTGGACAAGTTACCATTCAATGCTTCCCATTTAAAACCAAGTTCAATGGTGGTTCGGGCCTTCGACGGCACTCGCCGAGAGGTTAGGGGAGAGATCGATCTCCCAGTACAAATAGGCCCTCACACCTGTCAAGTCACCTTCCAAATAATGGATATTAACCCCCCCTACAGCTGCCTGTTGGGGCGCCCTTGGATCCACTCAGTGGGAGTTGTGCCTTCTACACTCCACCAAAAGCTGAAATTCGTAGTGGAGGGGCACTTGGTCATCGTGTCAGGCGAGGAAGATATCTTGGTAAGCTGCCCATCCTCCATGCCTTATGTGGAAGCCGCAGAAGAATCGTTAGAAACCGCTTTCCAGTCTTTTGAGGTGGTCAGCATTTCCTCCGTGGACTCCCTCTTTGGGCAACCTTGTCTGTCCGATGCGGCGGTAATGATGGCCCGAGTTATGTTGGGGAACGGTTATGAACCCGGGATGGGTTTAGGCAAAGACAATGGCGGCATAACTAGCCTGATAAAAACCCAAGGAAATCGTGGGAAGTATGGTTTAGGCTATAAGCCCACTCAGGCGGACACAAAAAGAAGCATCGCGGGAAGGAAGAACAGTGGTCAGAGCTCGCGTTGGAGACAAGAAAGTGAAGGAAGCCCGCCCTGCCACATAAGTAGAAGCTTTATAAGTGCGGGTCTGGGAGACGAAGGTCAAGTGTTTGCGATATGTGAAGATGATGTTCCAAGTACTTCGGATTTGGTCCGACCATGCCCTCCTGATTTCCAGCTGGGAAATTGGCGAGTGGAGGAACGCCCCGGCATTTACGCAACAAGCATAATGTAAACCTTTACGGTTTTAAAAGCTCTATAGTTGGGCCTAGGCTTTAGAGTTTTCATTTTGTTAAGGCTTTGTGTCTTTTGTTTTTGAATTTATAATACAAGGATCTTTCTTCATCTGTTCCTAGTCTCTACCCATTCTCATTCATTTGCATGTTTACTTCTTTTTCTAAAACGGCAGATTCGATGACGAGTCCCCCGAAGGTACTAATACCTGGGACCCGTCTATCAACTTCGAGCAAGAAATGAACCAAACGGAAGATGAAGGAGATGAGGATGTGGGACTTCCTTCGGAACTAGAAAGAATGGTCGCCCATGAGGACCAAGAAATGGGGCCTCATCAAGAAGAAACAGAGCTAGTAGACTTAGGAATTGGCAGTGGAAAGAGGGAAGTAAAGATAGGTACAGGCATTACTGCACCTATCCGTGAAGAATTAATAACCCTGCTAAAAGACTACCAAGACATCTTTGCTTGGTCATACCAAGATATGCCCGATTTGAGTTCTGACATTGTGCAGCACCGATTGCCTCTAAATCCCGGGTGTTCCCCAGTAAAACAGAAATTGAGGAGGATGAAGCCCGAAACGTCCTTGAAGATAAAAGAAGAAGTGAAGAAGCAGTTTGACGCTGGATTTCTGGCCGTCGCTCGGTATCCAGAATGGGTTGCCAACATCGTACCAGTTCCTAAAAAGGGTGGGAAAGTACGAATGTGTGTAGATTACCGGGACCTGAATCGGGCCAGTCCCAAGGACAATTTTCCGTTACCACACATCGATATCCTCGTAGATAACACGGCCAATTTCGCTTTATTTTCCTTCATGGATGGTTTCTCTGGTTACAATCAGATAAAGATGGCGCCCGAGGATATGGAAAAGACTACTTTCGTCACCCTGTGGGGAACGTTCTGTTACAAGGTGATGTCCTTTGGACTCAAGAACGCCGGGGCAACTTATCAACGGGCCATGGTAGCTTTGTTCCATGATATGATGCATCAAGAGATCGAGGTCTACGTGGACGACATAATTGCTAAATCTAAATCTGAGGAAGAACACCTTGTCAACCTGCGGAAGTTGTTCGAAAGGCTTAAGAAATATCAATTAAGGTTGAACCCCGCTAAGTGTACCTTTGGGGTCAAATCAGGGAAATTGCTTGGTTTCGTTGTAAGCCAGAAAGGGATAGAGGTAGACCCCGAAAAAGTGAAGGCTATCCTTGAGATGCCAGAACCCCGTACAGAGAGGCAAGTCCGAGGTTTCCTGGGGCGCTTGAATTATATTGCCAGATTCATATCGCAGCTCACCGCCATTTGTGAGCCGTTGTTTAAACTCTTGCGTAAAAACCAAACTGACCGGTGGAATGAGGATTGCCAAGAGGCTTTTGGAAGGATCAAAAAGTGCCTAATGAATCCTCCCGTGCTTATGCCACCAGTACCTGGAAGGCCCCTCATTTTGTACATGACAATCTTGGACGAGTCAATGGGGTGTATGCTGGGGCAACATGACGAATCTGGGAAGAAAGAGCGCGCTGTTTACTACTTAAGTAAGAAGTTCACGACCTGTGAGATGAATTACTCCTTGCTCGAAAGAACGTGTTGTGCTTTAGTATGGGCATCCCATCGCTTAAGGCAGTACATGCTAAGCCATACTACCTGGTTGATATCCAAAATGGACCCGGTTAAGTACATCTTTGAAAAGCCAGCTCTCACAGGACGAATCGCCCGGTGGCAAGTCTTGCTATCTGAGTTTGATATAGTCTACGTCACCCAAAAGGCGATAAAAGGAAGCGCTTTGGCAGATTATTTGGCTCAACAGCCTCTTAACGACTACCAGCCCATGCATCCGGAATTCCCGGATGAGGACATCATGGCCTTGTTCGAGGAAAAGTTGGACGAAGATCGGGACAAATGGACTGTATGGTTTGACGGAGCGTCAAACATTCTAGGTCATGGCGTTGGGGCAGTGTTGATCTCTCCGGACAATCAATGTGTACCTTTCACAGCCAGGCTAGGATTCGACTGCACCAACAACATGGCCGAATATGAAGCATGTGCCCTAGCCGTCCAGGCAGCAATTGACTCCGATGTCAAACTACTCAAGGTGTACGGCGACTCAGCGTTGGTAATCCATCAGCTGAGAGGGGAATGGGAAACTAGAGATCCCAAGCTGATACCCTACAAAGCCTACATCAAGGAATTGGCTAAGACTTTCGATGAGATCTCCTTCCATCATGTTCCCCGCGAGGAAAATCAAATGGCGGATGCACTTGCTACGTTGGCATCTATGTTCCAGCTAACACCGCACGGGGACCTACCCTACATTGAATTTCAGTGTCGTGGCAAACCCGCACATTGTTGCCAAGTGGAAGAGGAACGGGACGGAAAGCCCTGGTATTACGACATCAAGCGATATGTCGAAAGCAAAGAATACCCGCCAGAGATTGCCGACAACGATAAAAGGACATTGAGGAGGTTGGCGGCCAGTTTCTTCGTGAGCGGAAGGACACTGTATAAGAGAAATCACGACATGACACTCCTGCGGTGTGTGGATGCCAAGGAGGCAAATCACATGATCGAGGAAGTCCATGAGGGCTCGTTTGGAACGCACGCCAACGGGCATGCTATGGCCAGGAAGATCTTAAGAGCAGGTTAGTACTGGCTTACCATGGAAAGTGATTGTTGTGTCCATGTGAGGAAGTGCCACAAATGTCAAGCATTCGCGGATAATGTCAATGCCCCACCGCATCCTCTGAATGTCATGTCCGCCCCTTGGCCTTTCTCCATGTGGGGAATAGATGTCATCGGGGCCATTGAGCCCAAGGCCTCGAATGGTCATCGCTTCATCCTCGTAGCGATAGATTATTTCACCAAGTGGGTCGAGGCGGCTTCATATACCAATGTCACGAGGAATGTGGTGGTCAGGTTCATTAAGAAGGAGATCATCTGCCGATATGGTTTGCCAAGAAAGATTATCACGGATAACGGCACCAACCTGAATAACAAAATGATGGGGGAAATGTGCGAGGAGTTTAAAATCCAGCATCACAATTCCACACCCTACCGGCCAAAGATGAATGGAGCCGTGGAAGCAGCCAATAAGAATATCAAAAAGATTATCCAAAAGATGACCGTGTCATACAAGGATTGGCACGAGATGCTCCCATTCGCGTTACACGGTTACCGGACTTCAGTGCGAACGTCAACTGGGGCAACGCCGTTCTCATTGGTATATGGGATGGAGGCGGTGTTACCATTTGAGGTAGAAGTCCCGTCATTAAGGATCTTGGCAGAATCCGGATTAAAGGAATCGGAGTGGGCTCAAACACGCTATGATCAGCTCAACCTCATTGAGGGTAAGCGCTTAACGGCCATGAGTCATGGGCGCTTGTACCAGCAGAGAATGAAGAGCGCGTTCGACAAGAAAGTACGCTTACGCAAGTTCCATGAGGGAGACCTTGTGCTAAAAAAGATGTCCCATGCTGTCAAGGACCATCGAGGGAAATGGGCCCCGAACTACGAAGGGCCTTTTGTCGTGAAGAGGGCTTTTTCCGGAGGAGCTTTGGTGCTTACCAACATGGATGGCGAAGAGCTACCTTCACCCGTGAACTCTGATGTCGTCAAACAATATTATGCTTAGAAGCTGGGGCAATTAAGGATGTCGCTGCATGTTCTTTATCTTTATGCGTTTTCTGGATTTCCCCCAGGGATTTCCTGTCTGTTGTATCTCTCGTTACAATCTTTCAAAGAAATGAACGTGGATTCGAGGCTTTTAGTCCTCACGTTAGTTTCACACCTTGCGTTAATTTGTGATCGCCTGAGCCCTTCCGCTCAGTTCATGGGATCCCCCAAGCGCTTAATTAGAATTGAACCTGAACCAACTTTCCCTAAATTTTCTGCGTTTGAAAACATCCATGCATACGCATACGCATACGCATGTATATTGTTGTGGTAAAACAGGGGCAGGATCACCTTGGGCTACCTTCTGGAGGGGAGACAAAACATGAACGGCAGAAACCAATCAAGGTAAGGTAATAATGCGGTCAAGATTGGCCATACCTGGTTGTTTATTACTTGCAGGTACTTAAGGATGAACGCAAGCGGGGATGGGGTCACGACCGACCGATCGTTGCCCTTGCTCTGTGCGAAACAAGCAGGGAATGTCGCTGCAAGGCAGCCCCGTATCCTTTGTATTTTGCAGCTTTCTTTTACTATTTGCTTGTTTTAAAAAGGAAAAGAACAATAATAAAATAAGTAATCAACGCCTAATTCTAACCTAAGTAAGTTCAAGTTAGGCGAGATGCTAATCCATGAGAAGGGAGGGGCATGTTTAAATGTTCCCCTCAAAAAAAAAAAAAAAAAAAAAAAAAAAAAAAAAAAAAGGGTGCAGGTTAGCTCGCCTGGGCGAGCCACCTCTGCACCAAAATATAAAAGTGACGAAAGGGGGGGACGTTTTTGCATTCAAAAACTTCTTTTCCCCCCTTTCAAAAGCCATACCCACGGGATTTACGAGTTTGCAGCCCTTGGGTCATCATTTTTCGCATTTTTTGATTCCGTTTCGCGCTTTTGTTCATCACCAACAAGAATGGCCCCGAGGAAGCTTGCCTCAAAGAGGTCCAGGAAGGACAAGGCGGCCGAAGGAACTAGTTCCGCCCCGGAGTACGACAGTCACCGCTTTAGGAGCGTTGTACACCAGCAGCGCTTCGAAGCCATCAAGGGATGGTCGTTTCTCCGGGAGCGACGCGTCCAGCTCAGGGACGA